>NC_053390.1:7623370-7660759 GCF_905171765.1 Bufo bufo
ACAACAGGCGATTTCCGCAGGGGCGGGGCTTAAGATGCGCTGTTGTTACTCATCACACCCGCCGGTGAGGTGGCCCGGAGACGGGTCTGATGCTCTGCTGCACTCTTCTGTCTGAGGTCAGATAAGATTTGTCCATCCAGGGGTCGCCGGGTGTCCTCACCCCCTGGGCGCTTCTCTCCATCTGATGATTGATATAAAGGGTTAAAGCCAGCGCTAGAGATGTTGTAATAAAGCCCCGGAGACGCTACTAATATTAACCCCTTCCTCACATTTCAGGATGGCGTCCACAGCAGAGTGGGCGCAGTAACCCCTGGGTGCCTTCTGCTTTACACAGTAGACACCAGGAGCTCATGTCTGTGATCAAGGACATTTAACCCCTCAGATGCTGTGATCAATTTTGAGATGGGGGGGATGTTTTTTCGCCGCTGTAGGAAAGCTCTGAGCATTGCCACAGCTGTATTCCTGTGGACTGATCTACTAGAAGTTATGAAGGAATGGCTAGCAGTCTGCAGTAAGGGTACAGAGGGGGGGGGGGGGGGGGGGTAACCAGTTGGGCGGGTGTCCCTGCACAGTCTGACAATGGCAGCACTGATTGGATATAGTCAGACTGTGCAGGGACACCCCCCCAATTGGTTACCTACCCCCCCTCTGTATCCTTACTGGAGACTGCTAGCCATTCCTTTAGAACTTCTAGTAGAAATAATAAAGGAACGGCAGAACATAGAGCCAGAAGAATAGATGCTCCAGGATTGTTATCACAGGGGGATGCATGAAGCTATTAACACAGACATGTCAGGAGCGGGGACAGGTCCTCTTTAAATGTACTGATCCTGTACTGCGAACGCTGTAATGGGGGGAAATATTTTTTTTTTCTATTGCTTTACCCCGTTCCGAAAAGAAATTGTTGGAAAAAAAGGTGTTAAAAAAGTCCCCCTCCAGACAGGTAGCCGCGGAAGAAATGTTCTGTCGCACAGCTCCATAGACATCACATGCTCATTCACCTCCTGGGTGGTCTCTGGACGTCCAGGGTGCCTGAGGGTCAGCGCGCAGCCAGGGAGTCATGGAAGGGATCTGTCCCATGAGATTGTACGGCCCCATCCTTGGGTAACCGTAGCCTGTCCGGTGCGAACCTGACGGGCGGTTACATCCACGTTTCATTCTCTTCGTCCGCTGTTCTGAGGCTGTTTGCTTCGTTCACCCCCGTCTCTCAGGAGCACAGGGGGATGTGTGGGCGCGCGCCACAGGATCTTATTAACCAGATTTTATGGTTTCCAGTTAGTCAACGGCAGGAGATGATGGACTTTCATGCGTAGTTAGAATCAGCGAGAGGACAGAAGGGGCAGAACTGCGTCAGGTGTCTCCTAGAGCGACATACAATTTTGGCTAATGTATGGCACACAATGGGTTAGTTGACCCCTGGAGGCGAGGTCACTCTGATGAAGGGGGGTTTACGTAGAATTCTCACTCCCACCACTACCTATTGGTGCAAGAGGTTCAGGAGAATCTCTTCATTTCTGATCATTCCTCAGGAACTGACGTCCCTGGGGCTGTTTGGTGAGGACTTTAGAGCATTAGTCCGGGGTTGGTGGTCAGGCTACCCCTCTGATGATGTGGCCTCAGTCCCACACATCCCTTTATTGCGGTACTTGGAGGAGGCCGCCTGGTTTCTCATATCGTACCCTCTCAATACCCTTAGAGCTGCCTGTACCGACCCAACACTGGCACATAAGGACGCCTGATTTACAGCCAGATCCTCCTTCAGACAAATACTAGCACTCGCTAAGAGAGAGAGAAAACATTTTAGGTTCGGGAACAAGAAGCTTCTTGCTAGACTGAGAATTCAGCCCATTACTCACTTTAAGGACACAACCAGACGATCATTACTAACGCCTATTCTTCATCCAGAACCTGGATTCCGCAGATACCTTTTTTGACGACCTCTCCTGTAGTGTCCCAGACTCATTGAGAAGCCCTCAGTGCAGTGATCACATTGGGGAGGCACATGGGACTACTAAGAAGAGGAGAGGCACCGGGACCAGATAAGCCCGAGTCTGGTTCCCTGTTTAATGCTTTGCTGCGGGGAGAGCGGCGGGCACAATCAGCAGGGTGACACAGAATGACTTACTGCCCAAACCTGAGAGGGATCTTTTACTTCCAGGGACTTTTTTTTACATACTTCATTAATGTGGATATCAAGCTGTTGTTCAACATTCAGGCGGACAGACTGACATTGATCTTGCCCACTCTTGTAAAGCCCACCCAGGTTGGATTCATGAAGGGTCGTTGAATGAACTGATGCTGCACCCTCAGTGCCGCTCTCTGGTGGCATCACTCACAATCTTCTGGGGGTGGATAGAAGATGGTTCTGGACCAGATGCAGATTCATCTACTAATGGACAACAATATCAGCTTGTTTTTGAAACAAGGCAAGTTTTCCTCATGAGACCGCTAATAAGCTGAAACCATGGAGGGATTACGACCCTCTAAGATCTATGGTCATACATCAGAAGTAGTCATCTACAATATGCTGAAATCCAAGCCTCCAGTGCCGGAAGGGATCGTACTCATGGTGAATCCCTTCGGTGACCACTATATAGGGGACTTATGACCCACTTTTTTGAAACCACTTCACAAACTGTATTCAGGTCCTGGATTAAGATCTTGGAGGATCCAGATATCTCCAGAAAGGTCAGCGAGGGTCTTATAAGGGTTAGGGAAGCAGGTATGGAGTAGTGGTGGGAATCTTTAGATTTATCCAGTGAGTGATTTCAGCATTCTGGGGGTCACTTATTAAATAACAATAACTTTTACAAAGACAGGTGCACTCTGCGGTCTTACTAACCCTCGTACCGGTGTAAAATTGAGAGATTAGCCAACATGTCCTACTTGGAGGACATGTCTGAACCCGAGCACCGCGCCAAGGTTTCTCAAGTAGCTCGGGACCTAACGCTAAACCTACCTGAGCCGTCTGGGCAATACCAGGAGCCAGTGGGCAAATTACAGGAGCGCAAGGTCCGACTCACAGGAATCTCCCAGTAACCTCCAGCATGTGACCATGCAAACAATGGGAGGAGGCAGAGAGCTCTGAGCCCCACCCAAGACTGGCTGATATAGCTCGGGCCTCACATGTGCACCAGAATGCTGCCTGTGGATGGAAATAAAGGCACATTCAGACTAGGAGTTTCTACACCTCCAAAAAATTCTAAATACAAACTACAAATTGGCATGGTGATGAAAAGCAGGAAGTGCTCAACCCCATATGCAGTGGTGCATCTATACCAGGGGGGGGGGGCAGAACGCGCACGCTGCCGCGCATGCGCAATGTGACTTATTTCTGGCCAGTATAGTACAGAGCCGGCGTGCGCGTTCGCATCTCTGTACTATTCGAGCCGGGAAGAAGTCACCGTCGCGCATGCGCGGCAGCGTGCGCGTTCAGGACAGCGAGTGGCCCGGCCGGGAGAAAAGAAGAAGTCTTCTGGGCAAGCGCGACCATCGGGATTTTGCGGAAGAGCGGTGGTCGTAACCAGGGGAGACCGAGTCACAACAATAAGGTAAGTGGGGATGAATTTTCTCCTAATCGGTGGGAATTTGTTAATAAAGTATATTTACAAAAATGATCACTGTCAAATCATTAACAGATTTAACAGTGATCATTATGATGGGATAACCCCTTTAAGGACCTTCCACCTACCATTTATTTTATCATTGGTACAACATGGACCACGACAGCTGGGTCATCCCCGGCCCCTCCCAGTAATTTATCCACCTGTTCCATCACATGCCGAACCCTGGCACCAGGGAGACAGTAAACCATTCGGTTGAGGCGGTCTTTGTGACAAATTATTCTATCCGTCTTCCTAATTACAGAATCCGCTATAACCAGTAACTGTCTCGGCCTACTTGCACTACCAATCCCCCCGACTACTAGCTGGGCTGTTCTCCTGGCTGTTAGGGACATCAGTATCTGCTAGGGCTGCCATTTCTGAAACTGACCCCCTTACATCTTGGTCCAACTTGGCAAACAGGAACAGGATTGGCCTTCCTCTTCTGGGATCCCTTTTTACTCCCTCTAAATACATTTCTGTGTCTCCACAGATGGATCCATGAGGAGAAATCCCCCCGAGAGATGTCCCCGTCCTCTGTATTCCCAGGACTGTCCAGAGGAGAAGGTCCCAGAGAACCCTCAGGTAGATGGTGTTAAAGGGAATATGTGACCACTTACCTCTCAGTCAATCCAGCTGATGTGGGAGACGTGCGCTGATCAAATACTGTTGGTCCCATCTCGATCGGTGGCCGCAATGTGGAGAAATCATCAGCGTTTTTCTAATATGTAAATTAGCCTCTTGGTGCAATGAGGGCGGTCCGGTGCATCTTAAAAATTGGAAAAATATATAGTGGCTCAACCGTCCCAGACTCTGGAGCTAGGTGCCCGTTATCAGACTGCCCCACAGCCTTTTAGTAAAAGTTGATAATAATACAAAGTAACAGGCACTGACTGCATCGAAGATCAATACTTTAATATTTGAATAGACCATATAGAAACAAATAGAAATTAATCATAAGAGCATTAAAATACTTATATCCTGAATAAGTGACAAGAAGTTGAATCCTGAATAAGTGACATTAACCACAATTATTACAGTCATGTATGTGTTAATTAACGGACATTGATTATTGGGTTCATTAGGAATATTCTCATCTATCTACATGATTACTGGATGAAGTAAGAAAGTTTTCCTTTGGATTAATCATGCAATATCTGATTTGTTGATGCGTTCTTGTCTCGCTTAGTCCTAAATCTACAATTCTTTATCAAGCTTATCTGACTGAGGAGTATAAGAGGATCTAGAGAGGAGAGGTGACTCAAGATTACTGTATTTTTGATACAAACCTCTTTTTTTATATATATATTTTCATATTTTTGATCCGGTTGCATCTTGGGGCACCCAGAAGTTCTGCTCGTTCACTTCTAGTCCATGCCCAGGCAGTGAAGACGTAATCACATCTGTGCAGACACAGGACAGTACAAAAGATCCCCGATGCATGCGCAGTACTGCATCCATGCACCAGCTGTATAGTAAGACGCGCATATGCGAAACTTCAGGGATAAGTCCACTAGGTGCAATGACGCCACCCTAGTTGCACAATGCGGCTAATTTACAAATGATAAAAACCTTGATTCCTCCCAATCGAGATGGGACCAACAGCATCTGATTTGGCTGAGAAACGCACGTATCACAGATCCAGGGCCGGTTTTAGACAAAGTGTGGCCCTGGGCAAAATTTAAAGTGGGGCCCCAAAAGAAATATTGCACAAACACCACATTCACACTTAGCCTGCCTGCACTGATTGCGGATTACACATGGTTTTTCGCACGCAGATTCTCGTGCACAGAAACTGCAGTGTAATACAGAACCAGCAAGGTGTATAAGATTATCTGTAGGATAGGCCATCGATATCAGATCGGCCGGCGTCCTTCTCCCGGGACACCTGGGCGGCCAGTGATGTCACTGTATATCAGTCACATGGCCTAGTCGCAGTTCAGTTCCATTCAAGTGAAAGGAGAGGAGCTGCAGTACCAAGCATCGCTGCTGTCTAATGGACGGCGCTGGGCTTGGTGAACTATAAAGAGAGCGCAGTGCCCACCGGAGCTCTGGTCAGCGCCGTGGCCTCTTCAAACAGCTTATCAGCGGGGTGTCAGGAGTCGGATCCCCGCTGATCTGATACTGATCTATCCTGAGCACAGACCGTCCAGATCAAATTCCCAGGAAAAACTTCTAACTGAAAAAAACAAGAAGCAGGTTGGAAAGACAAACAAATATAGTGTAAGTCTTCTTTATAAACACTTTCTGCATGTCATAGTGACCACAAACCTCTTACATCCAGGGACATCTCCTGTAGACCTTCTCTTTCCTCCTCTCCTCCGTTAGACCGCCATGAGAAAGTCTTTCAGCCGCATCTCGTCTCTACAGAGTTTGTAACACAGAGACGTTGGATTTCTCAGTTTTTCCATCAACCTCCTAATCCTGGTGTCCCCACAGTGTCATCCTGCTGCCACCCCCAATACTGTGCCCGTTGTGCCCCCCAATGCCCCCCCAGATACTATACTGCTGATAAAATAGTGACCCTAATAGACATAATTGGGGTCATTTATCAAACTGGTGTAAAGTAGATCTGGATTTCCAAAAGAGCTGTCAAATATGAAAGGTGGAATCTGATTGGCTGCTAGGGGCAACTAAGCCAGTTCTACTGTACACCAGTCTGATAAATTACCCCAAATGTCCCTATAGTGTCCACAGCAATTATAATGTCCCCTAGAGGGCCCCGAGTAATAATACCACCCTCTATTGTGCTCCAGGCAATAATCCCTGTATAGTGTCCCCAGAAATAATAGAATGGCCCCTACAGTGCCTCCCCAATAGCAACACCCCCCCCCCCACACTGCCCCCATATAGTAATCCCTCCATAGTTATTTGCCCCACACTACCCCCACACAGTGGTTTCCCCCCACACTACCCCCACACAGTGGTTTCCCCACACTGCCCCCTCACAGTGGTTTCCCCACACTACCCCCACACAGTGGTTTCCCCCACACTGCCCCCTCACAGTAGTTTCCCCCACACTGCCCCCTCACAGTAGTTTCCCCCACACTGCCCCCTCACAGTAGTTTCCCCCACACTGCCCCCTCACAGTAGTTTCCCCCACACTGCCCCCTCACAGTAGTTTCCCCCACACTGCCCCCTCACAGTAGTTTCCCCCACACTGCCCCCTCACAGTAGTTTCCCCCACACTGCCCCCTCACAGTAGTTTCCCCCACACTGCCCCCTCACAGTAGTTTCCCCCACACTGCCCCCACACAGTGGTTTCCCCCACACTGCCCCCTCACAGTGGTTTCCCCCACACTACCCCCACACAGTGGTTTCCCCCACACTGCCCCCTCACAGTGGTTTCCCCCACACTGCCCCCTCACAGTGGTTTCCCCCACACTGCCCCCTCACAGTAGTTTCCCCCCACACTGCCCCCTCACAGTAGTTTCCCCCACACTGCCCCCTCACAGTAGTTTCCCCCACACTGCCCCCTCACAGTAGTTTCCCCCACACTGCCCCCTCACAGTAGTTTCCCCCACACTGCCCCCTCACAGTAGTTTCCCCCACACTGCCCCCTCACAGTGGTTTCCCCCACACTGCCCCCTCACAGTGGTTTCCCCCACACTGCCCCCTCACAGTGGTTTCCCCCACACTGCCCCCTCACAGTGGTTTCCCCCACACTACCCCCACACAACCCCCACACAGTGGTTTCCCCCACACAGTAGTTTCCCCCACACTGCCCCCTCACAGTAGTTTCCCCCACACTGCCCCCATATAGTAATTTGCCCCCGCACACTTCACTGCACTGCGTCCCGGTACAGGCGCGTGCAATGACCTCATCACGCACGCCTGCGCCGGGATTTCACTACCGCATAGGCCTCATACATACTAGGCCTGAAGCCTATGGCGGCAGACGGCGACGAGGCAGGGAACAAATGCGCTCCCGTGTCCTGCCGCGGTATGTGGGCATTCGGGTCGGCGTTGGGCACCCCAGCTGTGCTGGGCCCGGGGCTGCCAACCCGAATGTCATTCTCTACTGACTGGAAGGGGGCCCCTTTGGTGACCGGGGGCCCAGGGCAGTTGCCCAGTTTGCCCCCCCCCCCCCCCTCCCCCCCTATCGCAGGCCCTGCCCACATCAGCTGGATTCCCTGAGACGTGTGAGGTGACGTCTCCCCAGGATCTGACCGCACAGTGACTGTATCCAAGTCCATCTTACTTCATGTCTCTTATCGTTTAGGATGAAAATCTGATTGATATCAAGATTATTGTTAAAGATGAACCTGAAGAGGAGACGGATGTAATGGACGATCTGCAATGTGAGGAGGGGGAGACCTTCACTGGTCACCTGGATACTACTCCCATCATCTCATCATCACATGTAATAATCTGTCACTGTGTTTCCTACAGATGGACTCATAGAAGGAAATCCCCCAGAGAGATGTCCCCAAGAAGAGCGGATGATGGGCGATCCCCCGTGTAAGAGTGAGGTGGAGGAGGACGCTCCAGGAGATGTCACCACAGGTATGGAATCATGAATGGAGGAAGGACTTCAGATTCTGTCCTTGGTGCCTTCAGGACAGGAGGAGAATCTGATCTCCGGCTGCTCTTTGATTGGAGATGTCCCCATCACTTCATGAAGTGTTATCCAGCTGACTGTGATCTCTGATCAGATTCTTCTCCGATCCCGGACGGTCACTCACATCCGCACACCCACTGCGGGCGCAGCTTTTGTGTCTGTGCTCTCCTGAACAAATGGCGTAGCGGAAAAAAAAAAAAAAAAGCCAATTTGCCATTTTTTGTCACTTCAACTACCCAATAATTTTTTTATAAAAAGGAATCAAAAAGCTGAAAAGAACAGATCGTCCCGCAAAAAATTAGCCCTGACACAGCCCTGTACACATAGCAACAAAAATGTTATAGGGGTCAGAATATGGTTATAAAAAAAAAAAAATTTTCTTCAAAGGTTTTACATTTTTTTCAGTATTAAAACGCAAGAAAAATTATACAAGTGCGGTATCGTAGGAACCCTACTGACCTGGAGAATGAAGATAACAGGTCAATTTTACCACATAGCATACAGTGTAAAAAAAAACTAAAATTAAAAAAAACTTTTTTAGAATTGCGTTTTTTCAAAATTCTACCCCATTTTGAATTTTTTCCCCGCTTTCTACTACATGTTAGGCAACCATATATGGTGCCATTAGAAAGTACAACTTGTCCCGCAAAGAATAAGCCCTTATAAGGCTATGTGAATGGAAAAATAAAAAAAGTTAGGACTATGGGAAGGCGGGGAGTGAAAAATGAAAACGCAAAAATGGAAAATCCCAGGGTCCTTAAGGGGTTAAAATCTAGACGTATTTTAGTATAAATCACCAGTTTTTTTCTCAGTAGTAAGATGATTGTTGCGCGGTGTAATCAGCACCTCAGATTACAGCCTCCATAAATGCCGTACAGAGATCAAGTAGCAGACATGTCTCCATCAACAGAAGAGACTGCGAGGAGACTGACCCCCGAACATCTTGGTCCAACAGGAACAGGATTGGCCTTACTCTTCTGGGATCCCTTATTACTCCCTCTAAATACATTTCTGTGTCTCCACAGATGGATCCAGGAGGAGAAATCCACCAGAGAGATGTCCCCATCCTCTGTATTCCCAGGACTGTCCAGAGGAGAAGGTCCCAGAGAATCCTCAGGTAGATGGTGTTAAAGGGAATATGTGACCACTTACCTCTCAGTCAGTCCAGCTGATGTGGGAGACGTGCGCTGATCAAATACTGTTGGTCCCATCTCGATCAGTGGCCGCAATGTAGAGAAATCAGCGTTTTTCTAATATGTAAATTAGCCCCGCTAACGCCGGCCCTGCCCACATCAGCTGGATTCCCTGAGACGTGTGAGGTGACGTCTCCCCAGGATCTGACCGCACAGTGACTGTATCCAAGTCCATCTTACTTCATGTCTCTTATCGTTTAGGATGAAAATCTGATTGATATCAAGATTATCGTTAAAAATGATCCTGAAGAGGAGACGGATGTAATGGACGATCTGCAATGTGAGGAGGGGGAGACCTTCACTGGTCATCTGGATACTACTCCCATCATCTCATCATCTCATGTAATAATCTGTCACTGTGTTTCCTACAGATGGACTCCTAGAAGGAAATCCACCAGAGAGATGTCCCCAAGAAGAGCGGATGATGGGCGATCCCCCGTGTAAGAGTGAGGTGGAGGAGGACGCTCCAGGAGATGTCACCACAGGTATGGAATCATGAATGGAGAAAGTGACTTCAGATTCTGTCCTTGGTGCCTTCAGGGCAGGGGGAGAATCTCATCTCTGGCTGCTCTTTGATTGGAGATGTCCCCATCACTTCATGAAGTGTTATCCAGCTGATGGTGATCTCTGATCAGATTCTTCTCTGATCCCGGACGGTCACTCACATCCGCACACCCACTGCGGGCGCAGCTTTTGTGTCTGTGCTCTCCTGATGAACTGCAGGACCAGTCAAAAGCTTGGACACCCTTCCTTTCTTTCCATGTTTTTTTATTTTCTAGATTGTAGATTCCTATGAAGAAATGAAAACGATGAAGGAATTAAGTAGTGAACAAAAACCGTACTAAACAAACCAGAATATGTTCACCTTTTAGATTCTTCAGTCGCCCTTTTGCTTTGATAACGGCTTTGCACACTCTTGGCCTTCTGTCAGTCAGCTTCATGAGGTAGTCGCCTGGAAGGGTTTTCAGGTATCAGATATGTCTTATCAGGAGTTAGTTTGTGGAACTTCTTGCCTTCATCATGTGTGTGAGGCCTTCAGTGTTGTTGGTCAGAGGTAGGATGGTGCACCGCCCCATACAGTGTATTCTACTCCTGTTCTAATCCACATCATGGAGAGAACCACTCAACTAAGTATAGAGATGTGACCTCCCTGTAAGACAGGAAGGTCAGTCAATCCGGGTATCAATCAAGTACCAAGTCATGAGAACCACCAGATGCAATGATGAAACTGTCTCACATGAGGAGCAAACCAGGAAAAGAAGACCAAGAGTGACCTCTGCTGCAGAGAAGAAGCCATCTGAGTTACCAGCCTCAGAATCCTCCAATTATCAGCACCTCCGATTACAGCCTCCATAAATGCCGTACAGAGATCAAGTACCAGACGTGTCACCATCAACTGTTCAGAAGAGACTGCGAGGATCAGGCCTTTATGCTCGAATTGCTGCTAAGAAGCCAATAGTGAGGAACAAGAAGAAGAAAACAAGGAATGGACATTAGACCAGTGGAGATATCGACTTTGTCAGAATTTGAGATTTTTTTGTGAAAAGGGGAGTAAATGGGGGAGGAGGTGGACCGTGGCAAGGCTTTGCCGGTGACACTACTGCTGACACGCCTAACCAGGATGGCCACCACAGCTAAATGCCATCCCATCTGGTTTGGGTTTAGTGGGACCATGTTTTGAACAGGACGGTGACCCCAAACATCTCCAAGCCCTGTAAGGCTTATCTGGCCAAGAAAGAGAGAGGGAGTGCTGGAATACAGTGAAGGAAAAGCAGCCAACAAGTGCCTTAAGTACCCCGATGTGGCCCTTTAAGAACCAAGGGGAGCACTGCGACCTACAGGCAGAACAAGCAGGCCGTGGAGACAGAGCTACCCTAGTGATCGGACCTGGCGGGAAATAGAGAAGAGTGAAGGGGGGGGGGGGGAGTCTGCACCGAGCCCTGGAGTGAGGCAGCAAACCGGCCACTGCTGTAAGAGGGTCCGAGGAATCTCAATTAGAAAACATTTTCTGGTTTTAACACTTTTTTGTTTATAACTTAAAGGGGTATTTCAGTTATGTTATCCCTTATCAGTACTCAGTGGTCCCTGGAACTCCTGTCGAGATGAATGGAGCGGCGGTGCGCATGCTTGTCCTGCCACCCTGTTCATTTCACGGGGTGCCCCTTCTCCCGTCAGTGTAGGTCCCAATGCCCACCGATCTAATAGTTATCCCCTTTGACCTACGGGGAGAGCATTTAACATCTGGAATACCCCTTTAATTCCATGTGTGATCTTTTATTGTTTTCATATCTTCAATATGAATCTATAATGTAAAAAAAAAACATGGAATGAAAAGGTGTCCAAGCGTTTGACCGGTGCGGTACTTCTGCCCCATTGTGCCCCCGGCGGCTGTTCTCAGAACTGCCTGCTCCCGGTGACCACATTTGATTTCAGACCGGCTCCTGGCACAGGCACAGGTAAGGGCTTACCTGTGCATCGCCGGACGGGTGAGTCAAGATGGCAGCCCGCATGTGTTCGTTGAGGAGCACTGTGAACTGACCATCACTGTAAATAACACTATGTCCAAATATATGTATATTTTTGTAATGAATATAAAAAAACAGGAATATCCTTAAGGAGGACCTTTCATGGGATTATGGGTTACAAACTGCTGTGTTTACCAGATAAGACAGCCCCTACAGATGCCCCTACAGATGCTTGCCCTTTTTTTTTTTCTAAAATACCCCTCCATTCTGGCGCTGTGTCCCCCGCTGTTTTTGCCACCTGATATCTTAATTTAGAGTATCGGTACAGGGAGGAGGAGACGGCCGGTTCCCTAATGGGCTTGAGCTGTTTTTACTCCCTATCTGGTAAGCATACCAGTTTGTAGCCCATAATCCCATGAAAGGTCCTCCCTCCCTCTGTCATTGACAACCCCTGATGTCATTATAGTGTACTTCATTTGCACCTCCAGGTCAAAATGGTTAATAGTAAAATGTGCATTTTACAAGTCTAGCCAGAAAGTGAGGGTGCTGATGATGAGTCTCATATTGTTATGGGCAATGGTTGTGGAATCATTGCATCAACCAACAGGCTTGACTTTGGGCTAATACTAAGGGCGTTATCCTGGCAGTCACCTGGCATTCACCCTTTAACCCCCCTATACAGGGATCTGGACTTTGCTGCAGGAGAACCACCAATCTGATACTTCTTGGAGTAGTCCCTATGTAGTTGACGGCTAACCCACAAGAGTCACAGACACCAGAGTGGAGCAGCAAGAGATCAGGCAAAACCGTAGTCGGTGACAGGCCAAGATCAGACAGAGGAAGTTAGAATCAGTGAAACGGGTACAAGGTCAGGGCAGGCAGCAAAGGGTCAGTACGGTAATCAGACACATGTCAGGTCAGGGAACGTAGAGTCAGAGTCAGAGTCAGGAAACAGGCAAAAATCAGTAACAAAATGGGACAGCTCACTTTCGCAGGAACTAGCAAGCTGGACTAACCTAATGTTCAGGCACCTTCCTCCATGGGGATGGTGCCTTAAGTACCCCAGGTGGGCCAGCCATTGGCTGATGAAGATTAAGTTGCATGCAAGCTGACCGTTTAAGAGCAGCCACATGCCCTACAGGTGGGCCAGTGGGTCTGACCCCTGGGCAACCACACTCGTGCCAGGGGAGCGAGAGGACGCAGCCTAATATTCACAAGCTATATTCACTGATAAGCCCCCTTCCCTGCTGCTCCGTATAGGCTGCAGTACAATAAAGCAGCACCTGTAATTCTACACTGAAACTGCTGCTAGAAGACGGCTGTTCCCTGTTACAGAGCCAGGGAGTCTGCAGCCTGTACTAAAAGTGCTTGTGAGTAAAGCTCTAGGTGGACATGGCACGAATTCCTCTAGTGAGTACACCAACATCATCAGGTCTAAGATCTATTCAATAATGACGGCAGCTTGTGTTGAATGGTGACAGATCCTTAAAGGGGTTCTGCACCTTGTTTAAACTGATGATCTATCCTCTGGATAGATCATCAGCATCTGATCGGCGGGGGTCCGACACCTGGGACCCCCGCCGATCAGTTGTTTGATTAGGCAGCAGCGCTTCATCAGCGCCGCGGCCTTCTCACTGTTTACCGCAGGCCGAGTGACGTCACGACTTGTATCAACTAGCGTGGGCGGGGCTAAGCTCCATTCAAGGGAACGGAGCTTAGCCGCACCCAGGCCAGTGATACTAGTCGTGACGTCACTGGGCCTGCGGTAAACAGTGAGAAGGCCGCGGCACTGCTGGAGCGCCGCTGCCTTCTCAAACAGCTGATTGGCGGGGGTCCCGGGTGTCGGATCAGATGCTGATGATCTATCAAGAGTAGGGCTGCAGTAAACGATTATTTTAGTAATAGAGTATTCTACCGATTATTTTTTACGGTTAATCGAGTAATCTAATAAGAAAAAATAAATGGACTGTTTTCCTTTATAAAAACTCATCACACCCCTGCCATCAGTCCCCAACACCCTTCGTTCCCCACTGTGCGATCAGCCCAAGTGCATCAGTTCCCCCCAGTGCCATCAGCTCCTCCCCCCAGTGCCTTCAGCTATCCCCCACCCCAGTGCCATCAGCTCCTCCCCCAGTGCCATCAGCTCCTCCCCCAGTGCCATCAGCTCCTCCCCCAGTGGCATCAGCTCCTCCCCCAGTGCCATCAGCTCCTCCCCCAGTGCCATCAGCTCCTCCCCCAGTGCCTTCAGCTCTTCCCACCCCAGTGCCTTCAGCTCCACTCCCCCAGTGCCTTCAGCTCTTTCTCCCACCCCAGCGCCATCAGCTCCTCCCCCCAGTGCCTTCAGCTCTCTCCCACCCTAGTGGCATCAGCTCTTCCCATCCCAGTGCTTTCAGCTCCACTCCCCCAGTGCCTTCAGCTCCACTCCCCCAGTGCCTTCAGCTCCACTCCCCCAGTGCCTTCAGCTCTATCCTACCCCAGTGCCTTCAGCTCTCTCCCACCCCAGTGGCATCAGCTCTTCCCAGCCCAGTGCTTTCAGCTCCACTCCACCAGTGCCTTCAGCTCTCTCCCACCCCAGTGGCATCAGCTCTTCCCAGCCCAGTGCTTTCAGCTCCACTCTACCAGTGCCATCAGCTCCACTCCACCCCAGTGCCATCAGCTCCACTCCACCCCAGTGCCATCAGCTCCACTCTACCAGTGCCATCAGCTCCACTCCACCAGTGCCATCAGCTCCACTCCACCAGTGCCTTCAGCTCTCCCCACCCCAGTGCCATCAGCTCCACTCTACCAGTGCCATCAGCTCCACTCTACCAGTGCCATCAGCTCCACTCTACCAGTGCCATCAGCTCCACTCTACCAGTGCCATCAGCTCCACTCTACCAGTGCCATCAGCTCCACTCTACCAGTGCCATCAGCTCCACTCCACCAGTGCCATCAGCTCCACTCCACCAGTGCCATCAGCTCCACTCTACCAGTGCCATCAGCTCCACTCCACCCCAGTGCCATCAGCTCCACTCTACCAGTGCCATCAGCTCCACTCTACCAGTGCCATCAGCTCCACTCTACCAGTGCCATCAGCTCCACTCTACCAGTGCCATCAGCTCCACTCTACCAGTGCCATCAGCTCCACTCCACCAGTGCCATCAGCTCCACTCCACCAGTGCCTTCAGCTCTCCCCACCCCAGTGCCATCAGCTCCAATCTACCAGTGCCATCAGCTCCACTCCACCAGTGCCTTCAGCTCTCCCCACCCCAGTGCCATTAGCTTCCCCCCCACCCCAGTGCCATCAGCTTCCCCCCCACCCCAATGCCATCAGCTTTGTGCATTGATCCAAAGGAGAAATTCCAGGTAGCTGGGCAGCTAATCTGTTGCTTGCAGGGTGCATAGTACTACTAGTCCCAGCAAGCTGACATGTTCTAATACAGACGGGACATGCTGTCACTTGTAGTTCTACACTCAGACTGCTGCCTCTGCTCTATAGGAATGTTAGTGGTAACTAAAGGAGTAGGTGTAATGGAGGTAACAAGACACAGAAGGGCTCAGACGACCACTTGGATGGAGCAAGGCACAGAACCATACATGCAGGAGGATTACTTACACAAGTCCGACGGCCTGCTCTATCTATAGCGCCACCGCCATGACAACCATGATCTGCCAGCGCAGGACACAATACAGGCCACGTGATGATTCTTTTATCAATAGGGAAGGGCTACGGACGGTGTGACGTTTCAGAAGGAAGGCGGACGTTTTGGATACAGGCAGTCATTTCACTACTGTAGTGTAGTACAAGTCACGTGAGGTTACTTTACCGGCATGGAAGGGGAAGAGACTTATCCCAATGTAACTCTAAGTAGGGAAAACTAAAGGGAGAGGAAGGTGGTGGAGCTACTAATTCGGTGGAAAGTGATGAAGTGACCGAGAACAAGAGCAAAAGAGAACCGTGTATAAGGGAGGAGGGGGCTCCGGGAGCATTCTCTGAGCGCATTGCGGGCCAGCGCGAGACCAGGGAGTAATAGCAAGCGCTGCACTCCAGCTCCGGGATCACGTGACAGAAACAAATTTTTTTGGTGTCGAATTACTCGATTTAATCGAGTATTCGTTTCAGCTCCACTCCAGAGAATTCCTCTTGCAGGCCTCAGGGATTGTCTGCTTGGTAGGTAGAAAGGAAAAAGTGATTAATCGAGTTCAGAGGGACACATCATGGAAGCCTCCTGTTCAACAATGCTTCCAGAGGGTTCTTCCGGAGATTGTGACCTGACATTGAATTAATGAGGAAATAAACCAAAGTCCGTAGTGCCTTCACCAAATATGCAGCATATGACCCAGCGATGACCCTCATACGGTTAGGAGGGTCGCCGGACAGCACGCATTGAATGGAGCTTCAAGCATCTGCATATTTTGGGCACTCTTACTGTGGATTCACAGATTTGCTTCTCTTGCTCACCACATATAGTCAAGCCCAAATTTTATTCCCATTAAGAAATATATGAGAACTGGGTTCGATAAGAAGTACAGTTATGTGCAAAATAATAGCAGTCTGACATCACTAATGTGTTTAATGAAAGGGGGTGTTCAAATTAAAAGCAGCGTGGAGTTCAGTTACTGAGGTCATTCATTCTGTGAAGAAACAGGTGTCAAGTATGGACCTTATGTAAAGAAGGAGGGCAGAAAATATTGTACCTGCTGGCTTCAGCCCTTGTTCAGTAAAAAATCTGGAAAAATATAAAAATTCGGCTTTCCTCTCAAAATATAGTAGATTTTATTATTTGGGGTACAGGACATCAGAACTCCTCACCAGGATTCAACAACATTTGTATAAAACAATTAATAATGTGGTTAACTTCCGGTCGTCATAGATGTTGTTTGCTTACAAGAATAATTTAGGAAAGTTCTTAGTCTACCGTCCATGAGTGAAAATGAATTGTGCGATAACACGGCTTTCCCGATGACTGTGCGATAGCACGGCTTTCCCGATGACTGTGCGATAGCACGGCTTTCCCGATGACTGTGCGATAGCACGGCTTTCCCGATGACTGTGCGATAGCACGGCTTTCCCGATGACTGTGCGATAGCACGGCTTTCCCGATGACTGTGCGATAGCACGGCTTTCCCGATGACTGTGCGATAGCACGGCTTTCCCGATGACTGTGCGATAGCACGGCTTTCCCGATGATTGTGCGATAACACGGCTTTCCTGATGACTAATTCAGCTTTTCAGATGACTGTGTGATAACGCGGCTTTCCTGATGACTAATTCAGCTTTTCAGATGACTGTGTGATAATGCGGCTTTCCTGGGCACATATTTTAACTTAAAAAAATTGAAGGAATTTCTTGGGCTTCTCAGAAGAGTCCTGTAGCTCAGTCTAAACAGCGGTGGTGTCTTGGTTCCTCCTTCTTTCTCACCAGTGATAACATGCTATGACTCTGCAAGGATTTTGGAGAACAATTTTTTATTTTTTTTTATCAGATATTTTTTATTTAAGTTTTGTAAAAAGAAACATTATATTATTACAATAACAACCCCCTTTACCCACCCACCCACTCCCTCCCTCCCTCCCTCCCATCCCTTTTTCAGTCCTGCAACCAGTTAAAGTCCAGAATCATCTCCATGATGTTTCTTGTAATACCATACATCATTTACATGCCCTCTCATGCGACCACAAGTCTTCACTCCGTCATTAACAGACCTCAGAATCACATTTCACTCATCAGTCATGTATTTAACATCCATACTTCCCCAACAGGCAGTGATTGATCTAGCTTACAATATTATCGGTACACTTTTACCATTATACTTTTAAATAATGTTGTAATATCTTAACCACGAGAACCATATTATATCTAATTTTTTGACCGATCCTCTCTTCTGATAGACATATCTTTCTAACTTTATCAAGGTATGTACCCTGTTTACTAGCTCTTGCAGTGTTGGCGGCTGTGGGTCAATCCAGTGCTGTGCAATACTTTTCCTAGCTTGGTATAAAATACGCATAATGGCCGTTTTTTTCTTCGCCATTCCTGGCTGTACTTTAACACATCCTAAAACACATGTTAGTGGTGTAACATCTATATTTGTTTGAAACACAGTATTTATCAATTCCACAATTTCTATCCAGTATCTCCTAAGTTTTGGACAATTCCACATTAGATGGATTAGGTCTGCATTATGCCGATTACATCTTGGGCAACAGTCGTCAATTCTGTATCCCATCTTTTTTAACAGAAGCGGGGTTCTGTATACCCTGTGCATCAAGTACAACTGTGATACCCGCTGTGCTTCGCTCACTGCTATTGTTTGAAAGTTCTGCATCACTTCGTCCCATAAGTCCTCAGTCAGATCCCCAATATCAGACTTCCATTTCCCATACAATCCTAATAGCCTATTTTTATGTTGCATTTCGATTAGGGTCTTGTAGTGGAGAGATATCGCCCCATTTGTGCTCCCCTGTGTTGTGGTGAGGTCTATAATACTATGTTTTGGTGCCTGAACAATACTTTCTTGTTTTTCTTGTGATTGTATTGCATGTCTGAGCTGTAAATAAAGATAAAGGATTTATGTGGTATATTAAATTCCTGTTGTAGTTGTGCAAATTCCTTTAGGGCATTATTAGAGAATAAATGAGCCATCCTATTAAGACCGCACCGCTCCCACATCTTCGTTTCTGACACTTTATCTATTTCTTTATACATATAGTTTTGCCATATTGGCGTATATGTTGTATATCCAGTTATTTTAGCCATAGACCTGGCTTTCCACCATATTTTGTGTATCACTCCTAATATCTGGTATACCATCCTCTAAGGCTGATCCTATAAGATGTTTCACAATCCTCCCCGTCTTGTTTAGGTTTAAACCGTCTCCCCAACCCCTGATATGTTGTAGTTGGGCTGCGACATAATATACCCATGGGTCTGGTAAAGCTAATGTCCCATGTGTTTTAGGCCTCTGTAGTGTATTTAATTTTATACGTGGGACACCTCGTTTCCATATGAGATCTCTAAAGATCGCATTGACCTTGTAGAAGAACCGGAGTGGGATCCATGTTGGTGCATTGTGAATAAGATACAACAATTGGGCCATGAGAATCATTGTAATAAGGTTGGCTCTACCAATCAGCGTAAGAGGTAACTTAGTCCACGCTTGCATTTTACTTCTGAACCTTTCACGTAAAGGTACCAGGTTTACATCTCCAAATTCTCGTGTATCAGTAGATATTTTCACCCCTAAGTATTTAAAAGATGTAACGACTTTGAGGTCTGGTGCCACTAGCGGAGTCGAATTCTCTTTGTTAGACAAGGGCATTATGACTGATTTCGACCAAGTTATGGTTAATCCAGATAGTTGGCCAAAATATAACCTTAATAGCCTCTGAAAGGGATGTCTCCCAATCCTCCAAAAATAACAGTAAGTCGTCTGCATACAGTGCGACTTTTTCAATAAGATTTCCATATTGAAAGCCTTTTACTAGGCCCGCGGTTCTCAGGGCTTCAGCTAGTGGCTCTATCGCCACCGCAAATAATAGAGGTGACAAAGGGCACCCTTGTCTAGTCCCCCTATAAATGTGGAATGGGTCTGAGAGATTGCCATTCACTCTCACTGACGCTCTGGGACTAGCATATAATAATTGTATCCACTTTATGAACTCAGGGCCAAATCCCATTTTCTGGAGTACAGACCACAGATACCTCCATTCCACACTGTCAAATGCTTTGGCCGCATCAAGAGATGCGACCGCCGCATTCGAGGTGTGGACCTGGCCCGCTTGGATATTTAAGTACAGGCGCCTAATATTCACAGCTGTGGACATATTTGGCATAAAGCCAGCTTGGTCAGTATGTATGAGAGACGTTATTACCGTATTCAGACGATTCGTCAGAACTTTCGCCAATATCTTCACGTCTACTGGAAGCAAAGATATAGGCCTATAGGAGTCTGCTTCTAAAATGTCTTTACCTGGTTTTGGTAGCAATATAATTACGGCCTCATTCATGGATGGGGGTAATCTGCCTGAATCTCTAGCTTCCTCACATACCTCCAACAACTGAGGCTGAAGTGTTGGAGCATAAGATTTATATATTTCTACCGGTATCCCATCTTTGCCTGGGGCTTTATTATTGGACATATCACTTGGGGATAATTCCATTTCTTTTATTGTTATAGGCCCATCAAGCATGCTCTTTTGTTCTTCTGAGAGGGTGTTCAAATGTAGCGGGTGGAGAAACCCCTGCAAATCCTCATCTGATGCACACATCTTGACCTCATATAGAGAACAGTAAAATGAGTGCATGATTCTGAGTATACGCTCTGGAGATGTGTGTATGTTCCCTTCTCGTCTCTGAGGGCCGCTATGTATGGTCTCCTCCCTATCTCTAAGGGCCGCTATGTATGGTCTCCTCCCTATCTCTAAGGGCCGCTATGTATGGTCTCCTCCCTATCTCTAAGGGCCTCTATGTATGGTCTCCTCCCTATCTCTAAGGGCCTCTATGTATGGTCTCCTCCCTATCTCTAAGGGCCTCTATGTATGGTCTCCTCCCTATCTCTAAGGGCCGCTATGTATGGTCCCCTCCCTATCTCTGAGGGCCGCTATGTATGTTCCCTTCCTTATCTCTGAGGGCCGCTATGTATGGTCCCTTCCTTATCTCTGAGGGCCGCTATGTATGTTCCCTTCCTTATCTCTGAGGGCCGCTATGTATGGTCCCTTCCCTATCTCTGAGGGCCTCTATGTATGTTCGCTTCCCTATCTCTAAGGGCCGCTATGTATGTTCCCTTCCCTATCTCTAAGGGCCGCTATGTATGTTCCCTTCCCTATCTCTAAGGGCCACTATGTATGTTGTTTGTTGTTGGGCTTTAGAGATTATCGCTAACAATCTGCCTGCCTTTTCTCCTTCCTCATAGTAGGATTGTTTCTGAAAAAAACTTTTATTTTGTGCAGTTAGTAATAGATTGTCATTCAGTTTTTGCTGTGCCTCCCGCCATCTCTTTTCCATTGTCACATCCGGAGTAACGATGTACTCCACTTCTGTTGCTTTTACCTCTGCTATTAATTTATGTACGGTAAACTTGGATTCATTATTTTTCAGCTATCAATAACCCTCTCAAGAAAGCTTTCATTGTATCCCATACTATCAATTTGGGGGCTGATGGATTATTAAGTATGAAAAATTCCTTTAATTTCTCCCCAATTCCGCCAATATCTGGAAGTATATGCAACCAGTATGGGTAGAATTTCCATATCCTATTGCCCTTTTGTTGGAAAGATAGAAAGTCAGCCGTGGCCATTACTGGAGAATGATCCGAGATCCTACGTGGTAGATACTCCATCTTTTGGACAACGTGCCCCATGCTCTTATTACCCAGTATCATATCTATCTATGACAGAGAGCCATAAGTTGTAGAGTAGCATGAGTATTGCTTTGTTTGTGGCTGTTTCATCCTCCAGTAATCCAGCAGGGAAACCTCTTGGATTAATTTACCAAATGGAGTAACTTCCCCCCCCCCCCCCCCCCCCCCCCCCCCAGTGGATTGGGAACTCACACTCATTCTGTCCATATCCGCATGTATTGCAGTATTGAAATCTCCCAATAATAAAGCTGGAACCTCTGGTAGATCCGTTACAAAACCTATGACAGTTCTAAGCACATTAGAGGAGTACGGTGGTGGCACATATATACCTATTATAACGCATTGTGTATTGAATATGGTACAGTGTAAACATATAAATCTCCCTTCTGCATCTATTTTTTGGGATAGGCACTCATGTGGTATATTCCTGTGGATAAGGACGCTCACTCCTCTCGCGTATGTGGATGAGGACGCTCACTCCTCT
Organism: Bufo bufo; assembly: GCF_905171765.1. NCBI lineage: Eukaryota > Metazoa > Chordata > Amphibia > Anura > Bufonidae > Bufo > Bufo bufo. The sequence continues at coordinate 7,645,017 of NC_053390.1, forward strand.
CGCGTATGTGGATGAGGACGCTCACTCCTCTCGCGTATGTGGATGAGGACGCTCACTCCTGTCGCATATGTGGATGAGGACGCTCACTCCTCTCGCGTATGTGGATGAGGACGCTCACTCCTCTCGCGTATGTGGATGAGGACGCTCACTCCTCTCGCGTATGTGGATGAGGACGCTCACTCCTCTCGCGTATGTGGAATAGGTAGCATGAAAACAGTGCCCTGCCCAACGAGGACTGAGCAGCGAGGTCTGCTCTTTTGATAAATGTGTTTCCTGCAAGCAACATGTTGTGGGTGGCATTGCTTCATGCGATTACCTTCCTCTTATTATTATCCTTTACCCCTCTGACATTCCAAATAAAAAAATGAATTGTTCCTGCCATATCTATACATTTTATACATGTTTACCATGTGGGATCCCCTATAAATGGGAGACCCATCAAGACATTTCTCTGGTGCATAGTGTACAATCATAGCTCTATCGTAGTAAGTCTGAACTACCATGGCTGCAGTATCTGAACAAATAACTTAGAACTTCCCCTAAACAATTTTGCCCTCAAGAAGACAAATCTAGTGCTCCAACCTCCTCAACACCGTTTGACTGGCCCGTGGGATAAAACAACACCCGCTGCTGAGGTCCAGCACTGATCAGCAATTAACCTTTGATAACACAAGATGGTGTAACTGGGTTGGCTAACCCTAAAACTTATCAACTCTTAATTTACTTATGTGGTATAGAACCTTTGTCTTCCGCCAGCTGCCGTTCATGTCGATCCAGCCATCTCAGCGCCTCCTTCGGATCCTCATGGAATGTTGTACTTCCCAATGCGGCTATCCTCAGCTTGGCTGGATAGATCATAGAGTAGGATATATTCAACGCCCTTTTGTACTTCCTGGGAGAAATCTGGGAAAAGCGCATCCTTCTGTCCGTTAATGGTAAGATCTGGCATTTCTCAGGAGAAATTCATTAATACTGGTCTTGGGGGTGCGCCTGGGGGTAATGGGCGAGTCGGAACCCTATGGGCTCTTTCTACTGCAAATAGTGGTGTCAGCGCCACCTCCCCAAATTTTTATTTTAGCCAGGTCTCAAAAAAGTCCATAGGATTAGCCCCTTCGGTTTTTTCAGGCACTCCTACCAATCTGATATTGTTACGGCGTGACCGGTTTTCTAGGTCATCTTGTTTAGCCGCAATAACGTCTAGACGCTGCACATATTCTTTAGCATCTTGTTTCATGGGTGGTATGGCATCTTCAACTGCTCCCATCCATTCTTCCAAAGCTGAGGTGCGTTCTGGCAGTTTTTTCAGGTCATGGCGAACTATAGTTACTCCCACGTGTACAGTCGTGGCCAAAAGTTTTGAGAATTACATAAATATTGGAAATTGGAAAAGTTGCTGCTTAAGTTTTTATAATAGCAATTTGCATCTACTCCAGAATGTTATGAAGAGTGATCAGATGAATTGCATAGTCCTTCTTTGCCATGAAAATTTACTTAATCCCAAAAAAACCTTTCCACTGCATTTCATTGCTGTCATTAAAGGACCTGCTGAGATCATTTCAGTAATCGTCTTGTTAACTCAGGTGAGAATGTTGACGAGCACAAGGCTGGAGGTCATTATGTCAGGCTGATTAAGTTAAAATGGCAGACTTGACATGTTAAAAGGAGGGTGATGCTTGAAATCATTGTTCTTCCATTGTTAACCATGGTGACCTGCAAAGAAACGCGTGCAGCCATCATTGCGTTGCATAAAAATGGCTTCACAGGCAAGGATATTGTGGCTACTAAGATTGCACCTCAATCAACAATTTATAGGATCATCAAAAACTTCAAGGAAAGAGGTTCAATTCTTGTTAAGAAGGCTTCAGGGCGTCCAAGAAAGTCCAGCAAGCGCCAGGATCGTCTCCTAAAGAGGATTCAGCTGCGGGATCGGAGTGCCACCAGTGCAGAGCTTGCGCAGGAATGGCAGCAGGCAGGTGTGAGCGCATCTGCACGCACAGTGAGGCGAAGACTTTTGGAAGATGGCCTGGTGTCAAGAAGGGCAGCAAAGAAGCCACTTCTCTCCAAAAAAAACATCAGGGACAGGTTGATCTTCTGCAGAAAGTCTGGTGAATGGACTGCTGAGGACTGGGCCAAAGTCATATTCTCCGATGAAGGCTCTTTCCGATTGTTTGGGGCATCTGGAAAAAGGCTTGTCCGGAGAAGAAAAGGTGAGCGCTACCATCAGTCCTGTGTCATGCCAACAGTAAAGCATCCTGAGACCATTCATGTGTGGGGTTGCTTCTCATCCAAGGGAGTGGGCTCACTCACAATTTTGCCCAAAAACACAGCCATGAATAAAGAATGGCACCAAAACACCCTCCAACAGCAACTTCTTCCAACAATCCAACAACAGTTTGGTGAAGAACAATGCATTTTCCAGCACGATGGAGCCCCGTGCCATAAGGCAAAAGTGATAACTAAGTGGCTCGGGGACCAAAACGTTGATATTTTGGGTCCATGGCCTGGAAACTCCCCAGATCTTAATCCCATTGAGAACTTGTGGTCAATCCTCAAGAGGCGGGTGGACAAACAAAAACCCACTAATTCTGACAAACCCCAAAAAGTGATTATGAAAGAATGGGTTGTATCAGTCAGGAATTGGCCCAGAAGTTGATTGAGAGCATGCCCAGTCGAATTGCAGAGGTCCTGAAAAAGAAGGGCCAACACTGCAAATACTGACTCTTTGCATAAATGTCATGTAATTGTCGATAAAAGCCTCTGAAACGTATGAAGTGCGTGTAATTATATTTCACTACATCACAGAAACAACTGAAACAAAGACCTAAAAGCAGTTTAGCAGAAAACTCTGTGAAAACTAATATTTGTGTCATTCTCAAAACTTTTGCCCACGACTGTACAGTGAGGGTATTCAGTGATTTGCTGCACTTTGATATAGCATGCATAACATCTTTCAGAGTTGGTTCATCAGAATCAGAGTCCTGCACCGCTGTTTCAATGTCCTCTTCTTCTGCCTGCAGGGCACAATATCTGTTAGATTTAGTAATGTGCGCCCCTGCAGCTTCATCTCTCTCAGCCTCATCGTTTGCCAGTGCTTCCTCTGGCAGTTGCACTTGCCTTTTGTTCATTCCTCTGGTGTTCTGTGCCATCGGCATACTTTTCCAGCCCTCGCCGCTGTGTCCCTCTGCACATCCACCATGCTGCCCTGCCGGCCTGGAGTTGCCGCTCCGCCCTCTTGGATTTCTCTCTCCCCGCTTTTGGTGTCTTTTTTCAGCTTCATGGCCGCGATTTTTCGGCCCTGCTGTGCACCGGAGAGATGGTTAGTGACCCAGAGGTAGGTTGAGAGCTGCTGGAGCGCTATATTTGCCCGCTTACAGGATGAAATAGCCGATAATGCAGAGGAGCTCAGCAGCCATGCGTCCGCTCACATGCCTTGCTTAGCTCCGCCCCTGGAGAACAATTTTTTGATAGTAACGATTTTCACGCTCTGGGTATGATTGTCACTGATCAAATGAAATGAACATAGTCCTTTAGCTTTAGGTTCACAGGCAGCAGATTCCTGTTCTTTATAGAAGGGTTTATGGTACCTCTCACTTCTTGAGCCCTGGCTAGTCTAAATCTAAACTACTTATTGAAGCTCTTCAGCACTCGCTCTCCTTGAGCTCAGGTGTCCATTTTGGATTCCGATCCTTTTGTCACAGACCTCCTTTCTGTCAGAACACAAGTAGAACTTTCCTGCTGTGAGCTTTACCTCTGGAGATGTCCTTGTCTTGGGTCACTCTCCAGCGCCCCCTATCTTCACACACTTACAGGACATAACACAGATTTTTTACCTCCAAGTCCTTACCTGGGACTCTGTGCACATCAGTCTTTTTTTCTTATAGACTTGAATTCATGACTATCACTGTCTCTAGGAAACATCACATTTCCCTTTGACTTTAGGCTTGATTGAAGATAACGTCTTATCCCCTATTGCTACACCAAGGTTTGGTGACGATACCTAACTCATACTATTAAAGTGTACCATACCATTCATTCATTACTATATTTTCCATCAGAGAAAATGTTTTTATACTTTTAATTAACAATAACCAAAAAATTTGATAGCCATGTACCATAAATATATATTACTAATGAATGATCTTGAAAATTTCATTTATCCCAATATATTTCGATATAACATTGATAAATAAAAAAGATTATACCCTTTTTAATAAAAATGTTACCATAATAGAAAATAAACAAACATAAGTGTAACTTCCTTCAGTCATGTCTCTCCATGTCTGTGCAATTTTTATTGATAGTATGTATCATATTTATTAATTTAATATCTTGAGAAATACCAAAATGTTTCTATAACTAAGAAATAAAAGTATTGTAATCCTTTATTACTCCAAATATAAACCAGATGTCTTACCTTTTTTTTTAATATAAAGTAATATCCTGTTAACTGCTGCTGAGAGCTCATTATCTCATTACCTGGGCGGCCCCCTGGGCATCAGCTTACCAGGAAATTTCCCTGTAAGGTCTATGGCCAATCCATCCCTGGATCCAGGATTAACTTCTTCTGTATCTGGAACCTCTCTGGAATACAGTATCCCAGTTAACAATTAAAGTGTAACAGTCATATTTTTTTTTTTATTTGCTAGTTTATTAGAGCTCGGCATGTATACCTGAGTTAGTCTGTCAATGATGCATCCTTATAGAGAAGGATTTGGGTGTCCTTGTGGATGGTAGATTAAATTATAGTATACAATGTCAATCAGCTGCTTCTAGGGCCACCAGGATATTGTCATGCATTAAACGAGGCATGGACTCGCGGGGCAGGGATGTAATATTACCACTTTACAAAGCGTTGGTGCGGCCTCATCTGGAATACGCAGTCCAGTTCTGGGCACCAGTCCATAGAAAGGATGCCCTGGAGCTGGAGAGAGTACAGAGGAGAGCGACTAAAATGATAAGGGGGCATGGAGGGTCTTAGTTATGAAGAAAGATTAAAAGAATTGAATTTATTTAGTCTTGAGAAGAGACGTCTAAGGGGGGACATGATTAACCTGTACCAGTATATAAATGGGCCATACAAAAAATACTACGGCGAAAAGCTGTTCCATGTAAAATGCCCTCAAAAGACAAGGGGGCGCTGCCTCCGACTGGAGAAGAAGAAGTTCAGTCTCTGGAAGCGTCAAAGCTTCTTTACTGTGAGAACTGTGAATCTGTGGAATAGACGTCCTCAGGACGTGGTCACAGCAGGAACAGGGGACGGTTTCAAAAAGGGTTTAGACGAATTCTTAAAAGTAAAAAACATAAATGTTTATGAAAACGTGTAGAAATCTGAGTCTCACTTCCTTCTGGGATTCGTGTCCCCACCTATCCCTTGGTTGAACTTGATGGACGTTTGTCTTTTTTCAACCGTATTAACTATGTAATTAACTATCTCTAATGATTGCCAAAAGATCTGTAATTACCTTATAATAATAGCTTTCATTAATGTCCTCTGTCCCTTTCCACTGCTCCCTCAAAAGACCTTTGCTAGGGCTCATCTGTCTCCGGCTAGGAAGACAGAGGGGCGGTCCTTCATACTGCATGCCTGCATTAGGCTTCAGAGTGAGGAGGCGTGTCTCTCAGTAATCCAATCTGATTGGCTGGCAGGGAGCTGCTGGCTACAGCAAGTGTGTATGGGAAGTGAGGGAAAGCAGTTTTGGCCTCAGAGAACTGGCAGAGGAGTCATCTTGAGAAGGTCCTCATATTGTAGAGGTTAAAACAGCCGTAACTAAGGGAAAAATCTCAAGGAAAACAGTGGTAAGTGAAGAAACTAAAGATTACTTTAAGCTGCAGCAGCAGTAACGTGCTAAAATTGATCTTTTTTGATGAAAACATGACAGTTACACTTTAACTCTATCATTACCATGAATTTCATGTATGTCGTACTCACATATCCCGATTTAGATGATTGGTTGATACAATTGTGTAAATCATAACTTTCCTCCATATACCAATACTTAATGACACTCAAGCTAACTACCGTATTTTTCCCTTTTATAAGATGCACCTGATAAGACGCACCTAGTTTTCAGAGGAGGAACATGGGGGGTGGGGAATATTTGAACTAAAAGGTGGGCTAAAACATTTTAATAAAATAACAATAATGTCTAGACATAACCAACAGCCATCAGCAGCATAAAGAACCATTATTACAGTAATTACCGTTAACAGATGAGGAAAGAGTTAGAACAATACTCTAGTCATCTGGAAAGCCCAAAAACTCCCCACAACTGTCCAGACTCAAGCTCAGTGATATCATCACTGGTGGTTTCATGCAGGACATCATCCTCAGAACCGTCCAAGGCATTATTGATGCCACATTTTTTGAAGTTTTATAGCTGCTTCATCCTTCATTGACTGCCATGATGTTTTCACCCACTCGCAGACTTGGGTGATAGTGGGCCTTTTCACCCATCCACTGGGTTTAAGATTGTGATTCCCAGCAGCCATCCGTTTATTCCACTCCTCTTGCATAAAAACCTTAAATGGCTTGTTGATTGACACATCCAAAGGCTTCAGCGGGCTGGTAAGGCCCCAGGAATCACCGCTAGATGAGTGTTCACGTCCTTGAATCTCTTTTTTGTGGGTTCACTGATATGTGCCCTAAGCTGGTCAAGCACAAGTAGGGCCGGTTTCTTCAGAAGCTCTCCCTTTGTCGACCCATATTCTCATGCCATTCTCGTCCATCCAGCCTCTTGGAATCGCCTCTTTTCGCATGTTTTTCCTCTTGAAAATCAGCATTGGTGGCAGTTTGGTCCCATCTGCATAGCAGGACAACACAACCGTGTAATGGGTTCTCTCGTGTCCTGAGGTCTTCACCGTTACGGTTTTTGTGCCTCTCACATTAACGGTCCTGTTCAATGGAACATCAAAGGTTAATGGGACTTCATCCATATTCCCAATCTGGCTTATTATATTTCATACCCATTTTTCTTTCTTGCATCCAGCACATATTTGTGAAAAGAGAGAATTTTGGACTATTTTTGTGTCCTTCATAGTTACGGGGACACTGTAGCTGAGAAGATCAGCTACACTGTTGGATTACACTGTTATGGAGGATCTGTGGATGACACTATTATGGGGATCTGTGGATGGCACTATTATAGGGGAATCTGTGGATGACACTGTTATGGGGATCTGTGGATGACACTAATATAGGGGAGTAGAAAATGTAAGCTACAGCAGCATCTCCAAACAAATAACTTCTTTATTCAGACCTCCATGGCACAGTGTACAAAAATTGCAATGTTTCGGCTACATCTAGCCTTTTGTCAAGCATAAAATACAAGTGATGATACCCACATATAAATGGTTAAAAACATGCACTCCCACAAAGTTATTCAGCCATTCTATTTTTTATAACATTGTGATAATCTCTCCCTATGTTAGTGGGCAAGTATTTCATATACCTCGTGGTCCCTCTCGTGAAGATGCGCATGTCCTAGGTGGTGACAGTTTGCGATCGCATCATAGCGTGGTTGGTAACCATGTACACACAAACAGCGGTCATGTGATCGAGATTATCGGTCACGTGACTTGCACGTCGACTATGACGTCGTCGGTGCGGGCGCCTTTCATTGGTTGTTGGCGCCGCTGGTTTATCTCTACTGTGATCTCTAGGGGAGGCGGGATCACTGCTAAGCCTGCGAGATTTGATCTGCCCTCACACTGTCGTGGACCTATGACGTGTATGGACATGCGCAGTTACTCGACAGGCACGCCGAGGTCCACATAGCTGCGATTATGGAAAGCCCTCACAGTGAGCTAGAGGGGCGTATATACATTATGTTAAATAGGTACTGCATTGCGATTCTTTCACGATTGGTTTCAATCAGATTTGCTTTATTAATTCTGGTCTTAGATTGGGTGAATAACTTTGTGGGAGTGCGTGTTTTGAACCATTTATATGTGGGTATCATCACTTGTATTTTATGCTTGACAAAGGCTACATGTAGCCGAAACGTTGCAATTTTTGTACACCGTGCCATGGAGGTCTGAATAAAGAAGTTATTTGTTTGGAGATGCTGCTGTAGCTTACATTTTCTACTGCCTTCATCTTGTCCGCCCTGGATCTGGGGTCTTCAGCTCAGCTGCTGCATTCCTTCAACTTAAGCTCTGGAAAGCCTGTTTTTGTGTGCTGCTCCTGTCTTTCGTTTTCTACTATTATAGGGGAATCTGTGGATGACACTGTTATGGGGGATCTGTGGATGGTACTGTTATGGGGGATCTGTGGATGGTACTGTTATGGGGGATCTGTGGATGGTACTGTTATGGGGGATCTGTGGATGGTACTGTTATGGGGGATCTGTGGATGGTACTGTTATGGGGGATCTGTGGATGGTACTGTTATGGGGGATCTGTGGATGGTACTGTTATGGGGGATCTGTGGATGGTACTGTTATGGGGAATCTGTGGATGGTACTGTTATGGGGGATCTGTGGATGGTACTGTTATGGGGGATCTGTGGATGGTACTGTTATGGGGGATCTGTGGATGGTACTGTTATGGGGGATCTGTGGATGGCACTGTTATGGGGGATCTGTGGATGACACTGTTATGGGGATCTGTGGATGACACTGTTATGGGGAATCTGTGGATGGCACTATTATAGGGGAATCTGTGGCTGGCACTGTTATGGGGATCTGTGGATGGCACTGTTATGGGGATCTGTGGATGGCACTGTTATGGGGATCTGTGGATGGCACTATTATAGGGGAATCTGTGGATGACACTGTTATGGGGAATCTGTGGATGACACTGTTATGGGGGATCTGTGGATGGCACTGTTATGGGGGATCTGTGGATGACACTATTTTATAGGGGAATCTGTGGATGACACTGTTATGGGGGATCTGTGGAGGACACTGTTATGGGGGATCTGTGGAGGACACTGTTATGGGGGATCTGTGAATGACACTTATGTGATTATAACCCCATCATCCTAAAGAACACACTGATGTACTGTACAGTGGTGTAATCTCAAGGATGATGGGAGTTATAGTCAGATTAAATATAAACACTATCCAGGGACTGTTCTGTAATTGGCATGTGTTTATATTAAATATGACTATAACCCCCCTCATCCATAGGAATCCACTCATATACTGCAGTGCATGGGTGGATACCTATGGATGAGGGGGGTTATAGTCATATATGACACATTTACAGTAATTTTTATATTGTCCTAAACTCCACTCACCCAGGGACTGGGTGCGCAAAACCGCTGTACACAGCAGGTGCAGAGCTGGTACAGAGGGAAATTGGAAGGAAGCTGATTAGTGGAGGGGTGGGCGCGCAGGCTGGTGGCAGCAGTACCTAGTAAATGAAACCGCCAGCCCGCCCAACGGTTTACTATAATAGCGGAGCCCCCCTCAATATGAATGCGCGGGCTGGCGGCAGCGTAGCACAATAAGTGAAGCTGCCAGCCCGCCCATCCCTGGTGCAGTCTTGTTAAGGAAGCGCGGGCTGGTGGCAGAAGCCTTTAGTGAAGCTGCCAGCCCACCCAACAGTTTAATGGCAGGCTCAGGAGCTGTTAGTGAGAGCTCCTGAGGCACCGAATGTGCGTCCCATTAGGTTTATAAGACGCAGTGACTTTTTCCCCTCCACTTTTGGGGGGGGGGGGGGAATGCATCTTATAAAACAAAAAATTCTGTAAGTGCGCCTCTTAAAACATCGAGTGTGCCTCATGTGTACACCTTAGGGCTGCAGCAGACGATTATTTTAGCAATCAAATATTCTACTGGTTATTTTAACGAATAACCGAGTAATCTAATAAGAAAAAATGAATTAATGGACTGTTTTCCTCATCAGACCCCTGCTATCAGTCCCCAACACCCTTTTTTCCCCCCCTGTGCGATCAGCCCAAGTGCATCAGTTCCCCCCAATGCCATCAGCTTTACTATACTCCAGTGCCTTCAGCTCTCCCCAACCCCAGTGCCATCAACTCCACTCCCTCAGTGCCATCAGCCCCTCCATGCCATGCATTGCCAAATCCCCCACTCCCCCAGTGCCTCCATGCCATCCATTGCCATGTGATGTCCCCCACTGCTATCAGATCAGCCCCTCCATGCCATGTCCCCCACTCCCCCAGTGTCATCAACCCCTCCATGCGATCCATTGCCATGCCCACCAATACCCCAGTGCCTCCATGCCATCTATTGCCAATTGCCATGTCCCCTACTCCCCCAGTGCCATCAGATCAGCCCCTCCATGCCATGTCCCCCACTCCCCCAGTGCCATCAGCCACTCCATGCCATCCATTGCCAATTTCCATGTCTCCCACTCCCTAGTGCCATCAGATCAGCCCCTCCATGCCATGTCCCCCACTCCCCCAGTGCCATCAGCCACTCCATGCCATCCATTGCCAATTTCCATGTCTCCCACTCCCCCAGTGCCATCAGATCAGCCCCTCCATGCCATGTCCCCCACTCCCCAGTGCCATCAGCCACTCCATGCCATCCATTGCCAATTTTCATGTCTCCCACTCCCCCAGTGCCATCAGATCAGCCCCTCCATGCCATGTCCCCCACTGCCATCAGATCAGCCCCTTCATACCATGTCCCCCACTCCCCCAGTGCCATCATATATCATCTGCTCCTCCATGCCATTGCTATCCATGTTCCCCAGCGCCATCAGCCCCTTCAAATCGCCAACATCACCCCCCCCCCAGTGCTAACTTTATACTTGCCTTTCCTGCCAGTGCACTGACATGGAGTCCGCAGTAGACGGAGCGCGTCTTCTTCCCATCATGCACTGGGAGGGACCTGACGTCACACACAGCGTCAGCCAGCGTGCTGATGATATGTGCATGCAAGGCCCTGCAGCGCGGTGCCGACGGGAGGCCATGGAGCACGAGTGAAAGGCTTCACTTCACTCACGCTCCATGGTCACGTGATGTAAACGAATCCTCGATGCAGAGAAACTGCATTGAGTATTTTTTTGCATTGATTACATCGATGAATCATTGCAGCCCTAGTACGACCAGCTGCTGCCATCCCCCTGTGTGAACATAACGTGAATGCTTCACCGTAAAGTCCCTTGAGACCCTTGAAAACCTTACAAATGTTCAGTAAGGATATCGTTGTGTGTGAGGATATCGTTGTGTGTGAGGATATCGTTGTGTGTGAGGATAACGTTGTGTGTGAGGATAACGTTGTGTGTGAGGATATCGTTGTGTGTGAGGATATCGTTGTGTGTGAGGATATCGTTGTGTGTGAGGATATCGTTGTGTGTGAGGATAACGTTGTGTGTGAGGATATCGTTGTGTGTGAGGATATCGTTGTGTGTGAGGATATCGTTGTGTGTGAGGATATCGTTGTGTGTGAGGATATCGTTGTGTGTGAGGATATCGTTGTGTGTGAGGATATCGTTGTGTGTGAGGATATCGTTGTGTGTGAGGATATCGTTGTGTGTGAGGATAACGTTGTGTGTGAGGATAACGTTGTGTGTGAGGATAACGTTGTGTGTGAGGATAACGTTGTGTGTGAGAATATAGTTGTGTGTGAGGATATACAGTTGCAAGAAAAAGTATGTGAACTCTTTGGAATGACAAATTGGTCATAAAATGTGATCTGATCTTCATCTAAGTTACAACAATAGACAATCACAGTCTGCTTAAACTAATAACACACAAAGAATTAAATGTTACCATGTTTTTATTGAACACACCATGTAAACATTCACAGTGCAGGTGGAAAAAGTATGTGAACCCCTAGACTAATGACATCTCCAAGGGATAATTGGAGTGAGGTGTCAGCCAACTGGAGTCTAATCAATGAGATGAGATTGGAGGTGTTGGTTACAGCTGCCCTGCCCTATAAAACACACACCAGTTCTGGGTTTGCTTTTCACAAGAAGCATTGCCTGATGTGAATGATGCCTCGCACAAAAGAGCTCTCAGAAGACCTACGATTAAGAATTGTTGACTTGCATAAAGATGGAAAGGGTTATAAAAGTATCTCCAAAAGCCTTGCTGTTCATCAGTCCACGGTAAGACAAATTGTCTATAAATGGAGAAAGTTCAGCACTGCTACTCTCCCTAGGAGTGGCCGTCCTGTAAAGAGGGGAAGAAGAATCCTAGAGTGTCAACTAAAGACTTACAAAAGTCTCTGGCATATGCTAACATCCCTGTTAGCGAATCTACGATACGTAAAACACTAAACAAGAATGGATTTCATGGGAGGATACCACAGAGGAAGCCACTGCTGTCCAAAAAAAACATTGCTGCACGTTTACAGTTTGCACAAGAGCACCTGGATGTTCCACAGCAGTACTGGCAAAATATTCTGTGGACAGATGAAACCAAAGTGGAGTTGTTTGGAAGAAACACACAACACTATGTGTGGAGAAAAAGAGGCACAGCACACCAACATCAAAACCTCATCCCAACTGTGAAGTATGGTGGTGGGGGCATCATGGTTTGGGGCTGCTTTGCTGCGTCAGGGCCTGGACTGATTGCTATCATCAAAGGAAAAATGAATTCCCAAGTTTATAAAGACATTTTGCAGGAGAACTTAAGGCCATCTGTCCACCAGCTGAAGCTCAACAGAAGATGGATGTTGCAACAGGACAACGACCCAAAGCAGAGAAGTAAATCAACAACAGAATGGCTTAAACAGAAGAAAATACGCTTTCTGGAATGGCCCAGTCAGAGTCCTGACCTCAACCCGATTGAGATGCTGTGGCATGACCTCAAGAAAGCGATTCACACCAGACATCCCAAGAATATTGCTGAACTGAAACAGTTCTGTAAAGAGGAATGGTCAAGAATTACTCCTAACCGTTGTGCACGTCTGATCTGCAACTACAGGAAACGTTTGGTGGAAGTTATTGCTGCCAAAGGAGGTTCAGCCAGTTATTAAATCCAAGGGTTCACATACTTTTTCCACCTGCTCTGTGAATGTTTACATGGTGTGTTCAATAAAAACATGGTAACATTTAATTCTTTGTGTGTTATTAGTTTAAGCCGACTGTGATTGTCTATTGTTGTGACTTAGATGAAGATCAGATCACATTTTATGACCAATTTGTGCAGAAATCCATATCATTCCAAAGGGTTCACATACTTTTTTTTGCAACTGTAGTTGTGTGGGAGGATATCGTTGTGAGAATATAGTTGTGTGTGAGGATAAAGTTGTGTATGAGGATATCGTTGGTTATGTGTGTGTAGCATCAATAATAAATTATTACTATAAAATATATAAAACAACCATTGCAAAACTCATAAATTAAAAGACTTGTAGAAAATAAATTCCATCTGAAAACATTATTAGAAAATGTCCATCCATTGACCACATGCTTTCTCACCATGGCTGAGCACAGGAAGAAGCTGCTCCCCAATGTCACAGCCTCTTTATTCTCTTAGTCCCACATTATTATATAGATTAAGTGTTTCATTACTAGACATTCCCTGCAGTCATTAAACTTCTTCTTTAGTAATGTTGATTGCTAAGGATGGAACATTTAGATATAGGTGAAACGCTGCTTCTCAAGAAATTTCTACTAGAGAAAAATATAAAAAATTGAAATATCATGAAAATACGACAGAAAAACATAAATCAGTTATATTATCTGTATAGAAAATCTACAGAAATCTTATTCTTCTGTTCTCTGACCTCCTCCCAGTATAGAGAGAGACTGTCCTATAGGCTGAAGCGAGAGAATAGGATCCTGTACTTCTATTATTACCAGCCTCTGTCTCCATATAAACCTGAATTACAACCACTGACACCTTATTAACTCAACATAGTAAACATAGTTTATAGGCTGAAAAAAGACATTTGTCCATCCAGTTCGGCGCCTGTTATTCCTGCAAGTGATCCAGAGGAAGGCAAAAGACACTGTGAGGTAGAAGCCAATTTTCCTCACTTTAGGGGAAAAAATTCCATCCTGACTCCAATCAGGCATCAGAATAACTCCCTGGATCAGCGACCCCTCTCTAGTAGCTATAGTCTGTAATATTATTACACTCCAGAAATACATCCAGGCCCCTCCTGAACTCTTTTAGTGAACTCACCATCATAGTCTCACTGCTCTTACCGTAAAGAGTCCATAGTCTCACTGCTCTTACAGTATAGAGTCCATAGTCTCACTGCTCTTACAGTATAGAGTCCATAGTCTCACTGCTCTTACAGTATAGAGTCCGTAGTCTGACTGCTCTTACAGTAAAGAGTGCATAATCTCACTGCTCTTACAGTAAAGAGTCCATAGTCTCACTGCTCTTACAGTAAAGAGTCCATAGTCTCACTGCTCTTACAGTAAAGAGTCCATAGTCTCACTGCTCTTACAGTAAAGAGTCCATAGTCTTACTGCTCTTACAGTATAGAGTCCATAGTCTCACTGCTCTTACAGTAAAGAGTCCATAGTCTCACTGCTCTTACAGTAAAGAGTCCATAGTCTCACTGCTCTTACAGTAAAGAGTCCATAGTCTCACTGCTCTTACAGTAAAGAGTCCATAGTCTCACTGCTCTTACAGTATAGAGTCCATAGTCTCACTGCTCTTACAGTAAAGAGTCCATAGTCTCACTGCTCTTACAGTATAGAGTCCATAGTCTCACTGCTCTTACAGTAAAGAGTCCATAATCTCACTGCTCTTACAGTAAAGAGTCCATAGTCTGTGCTCTTACCGTAAAGAGTCTATAGTCTCACTGCTCTTACAGTAAAGAGTCCATAGTCTCACTGCTCTTACAGTAAAGAGTCCATAGTCTGTGCTCTTACAGTAAAGAGTCCATAGTCTCACTGCTCTTACAGTAAAGAGTCCACAGTCTCACCGCTCTTACAGTAAAGAGTCCATAGTCTCACTGCTCTTACAGTAAAGAGTCCATAGTCTCACTGCTCTTACAGTAAAGAGTCCATAGTCTCACTGCTCTTACAGTATAGAGTCCATAGTCTCACTGCTCTTACAGTATAGAGTCCATAGTCTCACTGCTCTTACAGTATAGAGTCCATAGTCTCACTGCTCTTACAGTATAGAGTCCATAGTCTCACTGCTCCTACAGTAAAGAGTCCATAGACTCACTGCTCTTACAGTATAGAGTCCATAGTCTCACTGCTCTTACAGTATAGAGTCCATAGTCTCACTGCTCTTACAGTAAAGAGTCCATAGTCTCACTGCTCTTACAGTATAGTGTCCATAGTCTCACTGCTCTTACAGTAAAGAGTCCATAGTCTCACTGCTCCTACAGTAAAGAGTCCATAGTCTGACTGCTCTTACAGTAAAGAATCCTCTTCTATGTTTGTGTACAAACCTTCTTTCGTCCAGACGCAGAGGATGTCCCCTTGTCACAGTCCTGGGGATAAATAGATGATGGGATAGATCTCTGTACTGACCCCTGATATATTTATACATAGTAATAAGATCTCCCCTCAGTCATCTTTTTTTCTAAAGTGAATAATCCTAATTTTGATCATCTTTCAGGGTACTGTAGTTGCCCCATTCCAGTTATTACTTTAGTTGCCCTCATCTGAACCCTCTCCAGCTCTGCTATGTCTGCCTCGTTCACAGGAGCCCAGAACTGTACACAGTCCTCCATGTGTGGTCTGACTAGTGATTTGTAAAGTGGCAGGGCTATGTTCTCATCACCGCCATCTATGGCCCTTCTGATGCCCCCATTATCTTATTGGCCTTGGCAGCAGCTGCCTGACACTGGTTTCTACAGCTTAGTTTGCTGTTTATTAAAATTCCTAGGTCCTTTTCCATGTCAGTG
>NC_053390.1:7660959-7745770 GCF_905171765.1 Bufo bufo
GGTGGGGCCGCACACTGGCCACCAATAATATTTAAACTGGGGAGGGAGGGGGGTCTGCCCCCTGCTGCCTGGCAGCCCCTGATCTCTTACAGGGGGCTATGATACGCACAATTAACCCCTTCAGGTGCGGCACCTGAAGGGTTAATTGTGCTGATCACAGCCCCTGTAAAAAATCGGGTGCTGCCAGGCAGCAGGGGGCAGTCATGTACACAGTTCATAGTATATTCTAACTAGAAGCGTCCCCATCACTATGGGAACGCCTCTGTGTTAGAATATACTGTCGGATCTGAGTTTCACGATCTAACTCAAATCCGATGGTATATTCTAACATAGAGGCGTTCCCATGGTGATGGGGACGCTTCAAGTTAAAATATACCATCGGATTGGAGAAAACTCCGATCCTATGGTATATTAACTCCTGACTTTACATTGAAAGTTAATGGGGGACGGATCCGTTTGCAATTGCACCATATTGTGTCAACGTCAAACGGATCCGTCCCCATTGACTTGCATTGTAGGTCAGGACGGATCCGTTTGGCTCCGCACGGCCAGGCGGACACCAAAACTACTTTTTTTTTCATGTCTGTGGATCCTCCAAAAATCAAGGAAGACCCACGGATGAAAAAACGGTCACGGACCACGGACCTACGGACCCCGTTTTTGTGGACCGCAAAAAAAAAACGGTCGTGTGCATGAGGCCTTACACACAAGAAATCCTTCTCCGCTCCTCAGCTTAGTATGATGGGGGAGGAGTAGTGGGGATAGTGGGGGTTGTCATCATTCGCTGGCCCCTGACTGTCCTGGTGAGGGGCCCCTGCCTCCAGGAGGAGAATGAATGGAGCGGGGGCCCGGCCTGAGCTCAGCTCTCTCCAGTCTCTTCTCTAGGAGTTCTGGACACAGCTGAGCACAGCCCAGAGGTGGGACCTGCATCTATCAGACATTTATCTCCTGTGGAGCCACCAGAAATCTCCATGTTGGGGCCCCTGGAATCCATGTGGTGGGGACTCTGAGAAGCGGGGCCCCTCCAGGCTCAGGAAGTGCGGTTCTGGAGGTGACATCTGGTCTTGTCCCCTGGATGATTTCCTCTCCTCTTCTCATAAAGGCGCCTGCAGTACTAGAAGCCTCCAGCTCCTCCAGTTCTCTCCTCTTCTCCTGAACGACCACCAAGGATGGACAGGAAGGAGATGAGCAGAAGAATATTAGACCTCACCTTGGAGATCATCTCCCTGCTGAGCGGAGAGGTAAACTTTTCTAGATTTCTCTCCTCTGTATTGTATTCTGTAACAAGTCAGACATCGGGAAGGAGAATCCATCATAGGAAGTGATGGGAAGAGTCCAGGGTCCTGGAGAACGGCCTCCAGACCTTCCAAGTGACGGAGAACCTGAAGATCAGCCCCCAATATGGTGAGTGATGTGTCATGTGACCAGTGACCAATAGTCATGTTGTAGGAGCCATGAGAAGGTAAGTAGGCACGTTGTACCAGGAGGAGAGGGCCGGAGGAGAGCACATGGCCCCTGAAGGGTTTATATACCCTAAGTGTCTCTCTCCATCCACAGGAGTACACAATAGTGAAGAAGACATCGGGGGACTGTGTGACTCCCATCATCCATCTCCAGGAGTCAGGAGGGCGGAGCAGGACCCCTCACCCCAACACAGAGCCTCCCCCTCACCCCCTGATACATGAGCAGAAGATCCTAGAACTCACCCACAAGATGATGGAGCTGCTGACTGGAGAGGTGACACTGCTGGGAATGCTGGGAAATTCTCCAGTAACAGCACTGGAGGGGTCTGGGTGATGACGGTGTCATTGTGTTGTCAGGTTCCTATAAGGTGTCAGGAAGTCACTGTCTATTTCTCCATGGAGGAGTGGGAGTATATAGAAGGACACAAGGATCTGTACAAGGAGGCCATGATGGAGGAGCACCAGCCTCTTATATCACACGGTAAGAGCCGTCATGTGCAGTGTGTACACGTGTGTGCAGTGACATGTAATGGAGGAGCACCAGCCTCTTATATCACAAGGTAAGAGCCGTCATGTGCAGTGTATACACGTGTGTGCAGTGACATGTAATGGAGGAGCACCAGCCTCTGATATCACAGGGTAAGACCCGTCATGTGCAGTGTATACACGTGTGTGCAGTGACATGTAATGGAGGAACACCAGCCTCTTATATCACAAGGTAAGAGCCGTCATGTGCAGTGTATACACGTGTGTGCAGTGACATGTAATGGAGGAGCACCAGCCTCTTATATCACAAGGTAAGAACAGTCATGTGCAGTGTATACACGTGTGTGCAGTGACATGTAATGGAGGAGCACCAGCCTCCAATATCACAAGGTAAGAGCCGTCATGTGCAGTGTATACACGTGTGTGCAGTGACATGTAATGGAGGAGCACCAGCCTCTTATATCACAAGGTAAGAGCCGTCATGTGCAGTGTATACAAGTGTGTGCAGTGACATGTAATGGAGGAGCACCAGCCTCTTATATCACAGGGTAAGAGCCGTCATGTGCAGTGTATACACGTGTGTGCAGTGACATGTAATGGAGAAGCACCAGCCTCTTATATCACAAGGTAAGAGCCGTCATGTGCAGTGTATACACGTGTGTGCAGTGACATGTAATGGAGGAGCACCAGCCTCTTATATCACAAGGTAAGAACAGTCATGTGCAGTGTATACACGTGTGTGCAGTGACATGTAATGGAGGAGCACCAGCCTCTTATATCACAAGGTAAGAGCCGTCATGTGCAGTGTATACACGTGTGTGCAGTGACATGTAATGGAGGAGCACCAGCCTCTTATATCACAAGGTAAGAGCTGTCATGTGCAGTGTATACACGTGTGTGCAGTGACATGTAATGGAGGAGCACCAGCCTCTTATATCACAAGGTAAGAGCTGTCATGTGCAGTGTGTACACGTGTGTGCAGTGACATGTAATGGAGGAGCACCAGCCTCTTATATCACAGGGTAAGACCCGTCATGTGCAGTGTATACACGTGTGTGCAGTGACATGCAATGGAGGAGCACCAGCCTCTTATATCACAAGGTAAGAGCCGTCATGTGCAGTGTATACACGTGTGTGCAGTGACATGTAATGGAGGAGCACCAGCCTCTTATATCACAAGCTAAGACCCGTCATGTGCAGTGTATACACGTGTGTGCAGTGACATGTAATGGAGGAGCACCAGCCTCTTATACCACAAGGTAAGAGCCGTCATGTGCAGTGTATACACGTGTGTGCAGTGACATGTAATGGAGGAGCACTAGCCTCTTATATCACAAGCTAAGACCCGTCATGTGCAGTGTATACACGTGTGTGCAGTGACATGTAATGGAGGAGCACCAGCCTCTTATATCACAAGGTAAGACCCGTCATGTGCAGTTTATACACGTGTGTGCAGTGACATGTAATGGAGGAGCTCCAGCCTCTTATATCACAAGGTAAGACCCGTCATGTGCAGTGTGTACACGTGTGTGCAGTGACATGTAATGGAGGAGCACCAGCCTCTTATATCACAGGGTAAGACCCGTCATGTGCAGTGTATACACGTGTGTGCAGTGACATGCAATGGAGGAGCACCAGCCTCTTATATCACAAGGTAAGAGCCGTCATGTGCAGTGTATACACGTGTGTGCAGTGACATGTAATGGAGGAGCACCAGCCTCTTATATCACAAGGTAAGAACAGTCATGTGCAGTGTATACACGTGTGTGCAGTGACATGTAATGGAGGAGCACCAGCCTCCAATATCACAAGGTAAGAGCCGTCATGTGCAGTGTATACACTTGTGTGCAGTGACATGTAATGGAGGAGCACCAGCCTCTTATATCACAAGGTAAGAGCCGTCATGTGCAGTGTATACACGTGTGTGCAGTGACATGTAATGGAGGAGCACCAGCCTCTTATATCACAAGGTAAGAGCTGTCATGTGCAGTGTATACACGTGTGTGCAGTGACATGTAATGGAGGAGCACCAGCCTCTTATATCACAAGGTAAGAGCTGTCATGTGCAGTGTATATACGTGTGTGCAGTGATATGTAATGGAGGAGCACCAGCCTCTTATATCACAAGGTAAGAGCTGTCATGTGCAGTGTGTACACAACTGTGCAGTGACATGTAATGGAGGAGCACCAGCCTCTTATATCACAGGGTAAGACCCGTCATGTGCAGTGTATACACGTGTGTGCAGTGACATGCAATGGAGGAGCACCAGCCTCTTATATCACAAGCTAAGACCCGTCATGTGCAGTGTATACACGTGTGTGCAGTGACATGTAATGGAGGAGCACCAGCCTCTTATACCACAAGGTAAGAGCCGTCATGTGCAGTGTATACACGTGTGTGCAGTGACATGTAATGGAGGAGCACCAGCCTCTTATATCACAAGCTAAGACCCGTCATGTGCAGTGTATACACGTGTGTGCAGTGACATGTAATGGAGGAGCACCAGCCTCTTATATCACAAGGTAAGAGCCGTCATGTGCAGTGTATACACGTGTGTGCAGTGACATGTAATGGAGGAGCACCAGCCTCTTATATCACAGGGTAAGACCCGTCATGTGCCGTGTATACACGTGTGTGCAGTGACATGTAATGGAGGAGCACCAGCCTCTTATATCACAAGGTAAGAGCCGTCATGTGCAGTGTATACACGTGTGTGCAGTGACATGTAATGGAGGAGCACCAGCCTCTTATCTCACAAGGTAAGACCCGTCATGTGCAGTGTATACACGTGTGTGCAGTGACATGTAATGGAGGAACAACAGCCTCTTATATCACAAGGTAAGACCCGTCATGTGCAGTGTATACACGTGTGTGCAGTGACATGTAATGGAGGAGCACCAGCCTCTTATATCACAAGGTAAGAACAGTCATGTGCAGTGTATACACGTGTGTGCAGTGACATGTAATGGAGGAGCACCAGCCTCCAATATCACAAGGTAAGAGCCGTCATGTGCAGTGTATACACGTGTGTGCAGTGACATGTAATGGAGGAGCACCAGCCTCTTATATCACAAGGTAAGAGCCGTCATGTGCAGTGTATACAAGTGTGTGCAGTGACATGTAATGGAGGAGCACCAGCCTCTTATATCACAGGGTAAGAGCCGTCATGTGCAGTGTATACACGTGTGTGCAGTGACATGTAATGGAGAAGCACCAGCCTCTTATATCACAAGGTAAGAGCCGTCATGTGCAGTGTATACACGTGTGTGCAGTGACATGTAATGGAGGAGCACCAGCCTCTTATATCACAAGGTAAGAACAGTCATGTGCAGTGTATACACGTGTGTGCAGTGACATGTAATGGAGGAGCACCAGCCTCTTATATCACAAGGTAAGAGCCGTCATGTGCAGTGTATACACGTGTGTGCAGTGACATGTAATGGAGGAGCACCAGCCTCTTATATCACAAGGTAAGAGCTGTCATGTGCAGTGTATACACGTGTGTGCAGTGACATGTAATGGAGGAGCACCAGCCTCTTATATCACAAGGTAAGAGCTGTCATGTGCAGTGTGTACACGTGTGTGCAGTGACATGTAATGGAGGAGCACCAGCCTCTTATATCACAGGGTAAGACCCGTCATGTGCAGTGTATACACGTGTGTGCAGTGACATGCAATGGAGGAGCACCAGCCTCTTATATCACAAGGTAAGAGCCGTCATGTGCAGTGTATACACGTGTGTGCAGTGACATGTAATGGAGGAGCACCAGCCTCTTATATCACAAGCTAAGACCCGTCATGTGCAGTGTATACACGTGTGTGCAGTGACATGTAATGGAGGAGCACCAGCCTCTTATACCACAAGGTAAGAGCCGTCATGTGCAGTGTATACACGTGTGTGCAGTGACATGTAATGGAGGAGCACTAGCCTCTTATATCACAAGCTAAGACCCGTCATGTGCAGTGTATACACGTGTGTGCAGTGACATGTAATGGAGGAGCACCAGCCTCTTATATCACAAGGTAAGACCCGTCATGTGCAGTTTATACACGTGTGTGCAGTGACATGTAATGGAGGAGCTCCAGCCTCTTATATCACAAGGTAAGACCCGTCATGTGCAGTGTGTACACGTGTGTGCAGTGACATGTAATGGAGGAGCACCAGCCTCTTATATCACAGGGTAAGACCCGTCATGTGCAGTGTATACACGTGTGTGCAGTGACATGCAATGGAGGAGCACCAGCCTCTTATATCACAAGGTAAGAGCCGTCATGTGCAGTGTATACACGTGTGTGCAGTGACATGTAATGGAGGAGCACCAGCCTCTTATATCACAAGGTAAGAACAGTCATGTGCAGTGTATACACGTGTGTGCAGTGACATGTAATGGAGGAGCACCAGCCTCCAATATCACAAGGTAAGAGCCGTCATGTGCAGTGTATACACTTGTGTGCAGTGACATGTAATGGAGGAGCACCAGCCTCTTATATCACAAGGTAAGAGCCGTCATGTGCAGTGTATACACGTGTGTGCAGTGACATGTAATGGAGGAGCACCAGCCTCTTATATCACAAGGTAAGAGCTGTCATGTGCAGTGTATACACGTGTGTGCAGTGACATGTAATGGAGGAGCACCAGCCTCTTATATCACAAGGTAAGAGCTGTCATGTGCAGTGTATATACGTGTGTGCAGTGATATGTAATGGAGGAGCACCAGCCTCTTATATCACAAGGTAAGAGCTGTCATGTGCAGTGTGTACACAACTGTGCAGTGACATGTAATGGAGGAGCACCAGCCTCTTATATCACAGGGTAAGACCCGTCATGTGCAGTGTATACACGTGTGTGCAGTGACATGCAATGGAGGAGCACCAGCCTCTTATATCACAAGCTAAGACCCGTCATGTGCAGTGTATACACGTGTGTGCAGTGACATGTAATGGAGGAGCACCAGCCTCTTATACCACAAGGTAAGAGCCGTCATGTGCAGTGTATACACGTGTGTGCAGTGACATGTAATGGAGGAGCACCAGCCTCTTATATCACAAGCTAAGACCCGTCATGTGCAGTGTATACACGTGTGTGCAGTGACATGTAATGGAGGAGCACCAGCCTCTTATATCACAAGGTAAGAGCCGTCATGTGCAGTGTATACACGTGTGTGCAGTGACATGTAATGGAGGAGCACCAGCCTCTTATATCACAGGGTAAGACCCGTCATGTGGCGTGTATACACGTGTGTGCAGTGACATGTAATGGAGGAGCACCAGCCTCTTATATCACAAGGTAAGAGCCGTCATGTGCAGTGTATACACGTGTGTGCAGTGACATGTAATGGAGGAGCACCAGCCTCTTATCTCACAAGGTAAGACCCGTCATGTGCAGTGTATACACGTGTGTGCAGTGACATGTAATGGAGGAGCACCAGCCTCTTATATCACAAGGTAAGAGCCGTCATGTGCAGTGTGTGCAGTGACATGTAATGGAGGAGCACCAGCCTCTTATATCACAAGGTAAGAGCCGTCATGTGCAGTGTATACACGTGTGTGCAGTGACATGTAATGGAGGAGCACCAGCCTCTTATATCACAAGGTAAGAGCCGTCATGTGCAGTGTATACACGTGTGTGCAGTGACATGTAATGGAGGAGCACCAGCCTCTTATATCACAGGGTAAGAGCCGTCATGTGCAGTGTATACACTTGTGTGCAGTGACATGTAATGGAGGAGCACCAGCCTCTTATATCACAAGGTAAGAGCCGTCATGTGCAGTGTATACACGTGTGTGCAGTGACATGTAATGGAGGAGCACCAGCCTCTTATATCACAAGGTAAGAACAGTCATGTGCAGTGTATACACGTGTGTGCAGTGACATGTAATGGAGGAGCACCAGCCTCTTATATCACAAGGTAAGAGCCGTCATGTGCAGTGTATACACGTGTGTGCAGTGACATGTAATGGAGGAGCACCAGCCTCTTATATCACAAGGTAAGAGCTGTCATGTGCAGTGTATACACGTGTGTGCAGTGACATGTAATGGAGGAGCACCAGCCTCTTATATCACAAGGTAAGAGCTGTCATGTGCAGTGTATATACGTGTGTGCAGTGATATGTAATGGAGGAGCACCAGCCTCTTATATCACAAGGTAAGAGCTGTCATGTGCAGTGTGTACACAACTGTGCAGTGACATGTAATGGAGGAGCACCAGCCTCTTATATCACAGGGTAAGACCCGTCATGTGCAGTGTATACACGTGTGTGCAGTGACATGCAATGGAGGAGCACCAGCCTCTTATATCACAAGCTAAGACCCGTCATGTGCAGTGTATACACGTGTGTGCAGTAACATGTAATGGAGGAGCACCAGCCTCTTATACCACAAGGTAAGAGCCGTCATGTGCAGTGTATACACGTGTGTGCAGTGACATGTAATGGAGGAGCACCAGCCTCTTATATCACAAGGTAAGACCCGTCATGTGCAGTGTATACACGTGTGTGCAGTGACATGTAATGGAGGAGCACCAGCCTCTTATATCACAGGGTAAGACCCGTCATGTGCAGTGTATACACGTGTGTGCAGTGACATGAAATGGAGGAGCACCAGCCTCTTATATCACAAGGTAAGAGCCGTCATGTGCAGTGTATACACGTGTGTGCAGTGACATGTAATGGAGGAGCACCAGCCTCTTATATCACAAGCTAAGACCCGTCATGTGAAGTGTATACACGTGTGTGCAGTGACATGTAATGGAGGAGCACCAGCCTCTTATACCACAAGGTAAGAGCCGTCATGTGCAGTGTATACACGTGTGTGCAGTGACATGTAATGGAGGAGCACCAGCCTCTTATATCACAAGCTAAGACCCGTCATGTGCAGTGTATACACGTGTGTGCAGTGACATGTAATGGAGGAGCACCAGCCTCTTATATCACAAGGTAAGAGCCGTCATGTGCAGTGTATACACGTGTGTGCAGTGACATGTAATGGAGGAGCACCAGCATCTTATATCACAAGGTAAAAGCCGTCATGTGCAGTGTATACACGTGTGTGCAGTGACATGTAATGGAGGAGCACCAGCCTCTTATATCACAGGGTAAGACCCGTCATGTGCCGTGTATACACGTGTGTGCAGTGACATGTAATGGAGGAGCACCAGCCTCTTATATCACAGGGTAAGAGCCGTCATGTGCAGTGTATACACGTGTGTGCAGTGACATGTAATGGAGGAGCACCAGCCTCTTATATCACAGGGTAAGACCCGTCATGTGCCGTGTATACACGTGTGTGCAGTGACATGTAATGGAGGAGCACCAGCCTCTTATATCACAGGGTAAGAGCCGTCATGTGCAGTGTATACACGTGTGTGCAGTGACATGTAATGGAGGAGCACCAGCCTCTTATATCACAAGGTAAGAGCCGTCATGTGCAGTGTATACATGTGTGTGCAGTGACATGTAATGGAGGAGCACCAGCCTCTTATATCACAAGGTAAGACCCGTCATGTGCAGTGTGTACACGTGTGTGCAGTGACATGTAATGGAGGAGCACTAGCCTCTTATATCACAAGGTAAGAGCCGTCATGTGCAGTGTATACATGTGTGTGCAGTGACATGTAATGGAGGAGCACCAGCCTCTTATATCACAAGGTAAGAGCCATCATGTGAAGTGTATACACGTGTGTGCAGTGACATGTAATGCATGCCATGTATGCAGTCACTGTGTGCTTGTGTCTCCACAGATGGATCCAGGAGGAGAAATCCACCAGAGAGATGTCCCCGTCCTCTGTATTCCCAGGACTGTCCAGAGGAGAAGCTCCCAGAGAACCCTCAGGTAGATGGAGCTGAGCCCTATACACATCTATATAGGGGGGTCCTGCAGTCATAGAGGGGTCATAGATGGTGGGGGTCTCTTAGGTGGATCTGTTAGATTTCCCACCTGTCTGCTGTATTGTCCTGTTACAGATGACAAATCAGGGGGAAGATCTGACTGATATTAAAGTGGAGGATGAAGAAGAGCAGATGATGGACGATCCCCCGTGTAAGAGTGAGGTGGAGGAGGACGTTCCAGGAGATCTCACCACAGGTAAGGAATCATGAATGGAGAAAGTGACTTCAGATTCTGTCCTTGTCTTGGTCCTCAGCAATTCTAGCAGTCTCATATCCCAGATGCATTCAATACCCCTTCAGTCGGAAATTCTGTCCAATGGGGACGGGCCCCCAAATTCTTTAGACAGCTTCTTCCATCTCCACATCCAGGGGATTCCCTCTTATAGGGAACAAAGTCAGTAACTCTGTCCTCATGGTCCCGATGGTCAGTCGTGAAACTGATAGTAACGAGACGGGCACAAGCCCTTGGGGTGGGGGCCCATTCCAGCTCAAATCTTAGGCAACTTCATTGGGACAAGAGAACTTTCAGGTCTCCTCCAACTTTAAAAGGTAAAGAGAAGTGGGGGCGCTCCCCCCATGTAACTCAACAACAATATATCGGTCCCCAGTACATGAAGCTCCTTTCCGTCGTTCACCCCGAGACTGTCTTCATTTTGTATTTTAATGGTTTTTACTAATATAATTTTACAAGACACCAGTGCAGCGCCCGGAGTTTCCCTATTTTTTACACTTACCTCTTTCTCGTCCAAATTCAAGGAGCTGAAGACTATAAAGCTAGAGGCATCTGGCCCACGTCAGAGACACGTGCTTTTTTTTTTTGTCATAGCAGTGTCTTATGTAAACCATCATGGGGGAACAAGAATTCCTTTACTTTAGAAGCAAGTCATGGAGATTTTCATCTAAGGGGGAAGAACAACAAGATGGCCGACTTCCTCAGCAGATATAAACTCGGTCAGGGGGAGTGGTGGCTGAACGACAGTGTGTTTGAGAAGATTGTAGAAAGGTGGGGTCTCCCAACATAGAACTTAATGGAAGAACAGAAAGGCTGAGATTTTCTCTGTTAGATCCTGAGGACCAACCCCTAGCGGTATATATTTCACTCAGAATTGGTATCTGGAATTCGACTATGTCTTCAGTCCTACTGATTGCCCCGTAGTGGCCAAAGAGATCTTGATCCACATGGATTCAGGTGCTAGTGTTGGAACCTCCATCCCTCTGAGAGGAGATCTTCTATATCAGGGAACTCTGCTGCACCCCAACCTTCTCATCTTCTTCTTTCATCATGGATATTGAGATGGTAATTCTGACTAAAAGAGGTTTGTCAGATCGGGCTGTGTCCACTCTATTTGTGAGAAGAGAGTTAGTTACCTCCTTAAAGTATCTAACAGTGTGGAAAGTGTTTTCTTCATTTCTAGGGAGGGATCCTGACCCTCTGGAGCCCCCTCTATCCCGGACATCTTAGATTTCCTGCAGTCCAGATAAGCATTTGAGGTTAGCCACTCTGAAGGTTAAAATGTGGCTTTTACCTTGATAGGAGGCTAGCAGACTATCCTTGGGTTAAGAGATTTATTTCTGCGGCTTCCAGGTAACGTCCATCAGTTCGGTCTTTTGAATGGGGGGTGGGGGGGGGGCAGAGAACTTTCAGTTACAATTTCAGGGAAAGTGTAAGAGTCATAAAGGCTCCATTGCTGGACTGGTCTAGATAGTTATTCATTCTTAACTCCCCCTGACGGGTTTGGTTCTCGCTCCACTAGGGTGGTGGCCACCTCCTGCGCTTCTCTCTCTCAGATTTGCAGAGCGGCAACTGGAGCACCCCCACACTTTTTAAGTATTATAGGCTCCTGCTTGATTCTGATGCTGTTTTTGGGAGGAAGGTTTTACAGCAGGGGTGTAGCTATATGGGAAGCGGCTGCTATGGGGCCCACCCAGGAGGAGGACTAAAAGATTTTATTGTCAGCTGGGCTTCCTCAATAGTATTATACAATGACATTATACAGGGTGGGCCATTTATATGGATACACCTTAATAAAATGGGAATGGTTGGTGATATTAACTTCCTGTTTGTGGCACATTAGTATATGTGAGGGGGGAAACTTTTCAAGATGGGTGGTGACCATGGCGGCCATTTTGAAGTCAGACATTTTGAATCCAACTTTTGTTTTTTCAATAGGAAGAGGGTCATTGGACACATCAAACTTATTGGGAATTTCACAAGAAAAACAATGGTGTGCTTGGTTTTAACGTAACTTTATTCTTTCATGAGTTATTTACAAGTTTCTGACCACTTCCAAAATGTGTTCAATGTGCTGCCCATTGTGTTGGATTGTCAATGCAACCCTCTTCTCCCACTCTTCACACACTGATAGCAACACCGCAGGAGAAATGCTAGCACAGGCTTCCAGTATCCGTAGTTTTAGGTGCTGCACATCTCGTATCATCTGAAGGCAATCGTCTATGCTGTGAAGATACGAGATGTGCAGCACCTGAAACTATGGATACTGGAAGCCTGTGCTAGCATTTCTCCTGCGGTGTTGCTATCAGTGTGTGAAGAGTGGGAGAAGAGGTTTGCATTGACAATCCAACACAATGGGCAGCACATTGAACACATTTTATAAGTGGTCAGAAACTTGTAAATAACTCATGAAAGAATAAAGTTACGTTAAAACCAAGCACACCATTGTTTTTCTTGTGAAATTCCCAATAAGTTTGATGTGTCACATGACCCTCTTCCTATTGAAAAAACAAAAGATGGATTCAAAATGTCTGACTTCAAAATGGCCGCCATGGTCTCCACCCATCTTGAAAAGTTTCCCCCCTCACATATACTAATGTGCCACAAACAGGAAGTTAATATCACCAACCATTCCCATTTTATTAAGGTGTATCCATATAAATGGCCCACCCTGTAGATAGTGACATGACTTACAGTATATAGGTGTAGTAAATGGACGGAGCGGCTGCCGGCCCGGTCTGAGTGATCTTGACTAGCTGCAGGAGTGGAGGCTGCACCGGAAGAGGAGGATGTGAAGAAGTTGCTGGGGAAGAGGATTTGATTCAAAAATTTCCTGTGGGGCCCAGTCATTTGTAGTTATGCCACTCTTCTACAGGCTGTAGTACCCCCTCATTTTTATTTTTTTTATTCATAGTTTAATCCTGCATGGTGCTGCCATTGCTTACCTTTATGCTCTCTCCTCTGGAATTTTTTCCATACAATCACAGCCGGCTCCCAGCAGCTTTCCAAGCATGGCGCCGTACATAGTATAGAGGCTGTGCTTGGTATAAGTCATATGACCAATGTATTGTGACGTCACATGGCCTAGGAAGAGGGCAAAGCACTCACGGGGAAGGCCAGCCTCTTCTATCAGCTGATCAGCGGGCATCTCGGGTGTCTGACCTCCGCTGATCAGATATTGATGACTTATCCTGGGGATGGGACCTCATTATTTATTACTGGATAACCCCTTCAAAAAGAATATTCTTGGAAGACTTTGCGCCAGCAGTGAAAAGAGGAATATGTGAGTGCTGGCCGTATACAATGTAAAAGGGTGAATGGCCTATAGACGTGAGTCGTTGTTATAGGAAAATTCAGCCCAACGAAGCAACGATACTCAGATGTCTTGACTAGAAGAAAAAAGTGACATAGATAATCCTCCAGAACCTGATTAACTCACTCCACCTGTCTATTGGACTGCGGGTGGTCCACAGAGAAGTCCAACTAGACATCCAACAACCTGCAGAGAGACCTCCAGAATCTTAAGGCAGATTGCATCAGAGACAACACAGGGAATTTATCATGAGGGTAACGTTTATAAAGTCAATTTTCCTTGAGTCTGTTTTGGCATACTTTACACCAAATTTATCAAATGGCGCACATTGCTTGTTATATTTGGATCATCTTTAAACCAAACACTTTTCTCTGTGTACTGGAGTGGCTTTTGGAATATTTTTGTGACTTTTTAAATAAGTTCCAATGATAAATTTGGAATCAAAATCATTAACATAGCAAAAAACACCCACTTTAACTCTTCATCTTGAAAAAGAGTGCCATCTTGTGCGATCCTGGAAAAGCGATCCACCACCACCCATATAACTGTGCATCCTGATGATGGCGGTAAATCTAATATAGTCCATTCCAATATGTTGCCATGGAATATTAGGTAGAGGAGGGAAGCAGACCCACAAGCCTCTGCCTAGAAGACTTGTTCTGAGGAAGGAAGCAGACCCGCAAGCCTCTGCCTAGAAGACTTGTTCTGAGGAGGGAAGCAGACCCGCAAGCCTCTGCCTAGAAGACTTGTTCTGAGGAGGGAAGTAAACCCGTAAGCCTCTGCCTAGAAGACTTGTTCTGAGGAGGGAAGCAGACCCGCAAGCCTCTGCCTAGAAGACTTGTTCTGAGGAGGGAAGCAGACCCGCAAGCCTCTGCCTAGAAGACTTGTTCTGAGGAGAGAAGCAGACCCGTAAGCCTCTGCCTAGAAGACTTGTTCTGAGGAGGGAAGCAGACCCGCAAGCCGCTGCCTAGAAGACTTGTTCTGAGGAGGGAAGCAGACCCGCAAGCCTCTGCCTAGAAGACTTTTTCTGAGGAGGGAAGCAGACCCGCAAGCCTCTGCCTAGAAGACTTGTTCTGAGGAGAGAAGCAGACCCGCAAGCCTCTGCCTGGAAGACTTGTTCTGAGGAGGGAAGCAGACCCGCAAGCCTCTGCCTAGAAGACTTGTTCTGAGGAGGGAAGCAGACCCGCAAGCCTCTGCCTAGAAGACTTGTTCTGAGGAGGGAAGTAGACCCGCAAGCCTCTGCCTAGAAGACTTGTTCTGAGGAGGGAAGTAGACCCGCAAGCCTCTGCCTAGAAGACTTGTTCTGAGGAGGGAAGCAGACCCGCAAGCCTCTGCCTAGAAGACTTGTTCTGAGGAGGGAAGCAGACCCGCAAGCCTCTGCCTAAAAGACTTGTTCTGAGGAGAGAAGCAGACCCGCAAGCCTCTGCCTAGAAGACTTGTTCTGAGGAGAAAAGCAGACCCGCACGCCTCTGCCTAGAAGACTTGTTCTGAGGAAGGAAGCAGACCCGCAAGCCTCTGCCTAGAAGACTTTTTCTGAGGAGGGAAGCAGACCCGCAAGCCTCTGCCTAGAAGACTTGTTCTGAGGAGAGAAGCAGACCCGCAAGCCTCTGCCTGGAAGACTTGTTCTGAGGAGGGAAGCAGACCCGCAAGCCTCTGCCTAGAAGACTTGTTCTGAGGAGGGAAGCAGACCCGCAAGCCTCTGCCTAGAAGACTTGTTCTGAGGAGGGAAGCAGACCCGCAAGCCTCTGCCTAGAAGACTTGTTCTGAGGAGGGAAGCAGACCTGCAAGCCTCTGCCTAGAAGACTTGTTGTGAGGAGGGAAGCAGACCCGCAAACCTCTGCAAGTGAACAGTGCATTGATCTAGGAATCCATGAAAAGACTTGAGCTCTCCTTCATAGCATGGTGGCAGATGCAGGCCAGGATCTTCAAAGGGAGTTGCTGCTGTGACAGTGCAGATGCTGCAGCCTGTGGATTCAGAACCAGAGCTGAAACCACCATTGAATCCAAGTAAGCCAAGATGATCATATATTGCAGGAGTTGCTCCTGACAACTGAACTGGTTAATAAGCTCCTTGAATACTTTAGGAAGTCCCACCTTGGGTGGATTAGTGGGATCCATGGCTGGAGCAAGCTCTAACAAAGTGGATGAGGATCCGCTGTGTCATTGGAACAGGTATGGTTTGGAGCTTCTCCTAGGAGCGTTACCAGCTTGCGTGGTCTGCACCCTTTAATGTCTGGACTCTGCTGCAGGGGAACTACCAGGCTGCTAGCTCTTGGAGTATGAAATGTAAACCTAAATGGTACCAAAAAACAACTAGTCATCCCACAAAAATAAGCCCTCATACAGGTACATAATGGAAAATGAAAAAAGTTCTGGGTCTTGGAGTGCAACAACACTGGAATTAGTTTTTTAAGTTATGATTTATTGTACAAAAGTACTAAAATATGAAAAATATTCTACATATTTGATATTACTGCCTTGTTATCATCCCATAGAATAAAGTTAATCTGTTTACTGTGGGGTAAGCAGCACAAATACCCACAAAGAACAACAGCGGAATTGCTGGGTCTTTTAGTTTCCTTCCAAAAACAACATTTGATAAAAGCTGAACAATAAATTACATGGACTACAAAATGTTGCCTCTGAAACCTACAACTCGGCAGACAAAAAACAGCCCTCATACAGCTACATCATCCGAAATACAAAAATGTTGTGAGTCTTGGAATACGACAATGAAAATACAAAAAGAACAAGTGGTCATAAATGACAACCAGGCCTGGTCATTAGGAGGTTAAAGATGTTTGGTTGTGGTGTTTTTGGCTTCCTGTTGGTGGACTCCAGTCCTCAGCTCCATGATTATCAGGAAGCTCCGATGTCACATGTGATTATTGGAAAGACACAGACGTCTCAGTGATTATTCTCTGCACTCACAGGACACTTCATTAGCTCCACCTTCTTAATTCTTGATAGGACCCTCGTTCCGCTTAGAACATCCTGAATTCTTAGTGTAATGGACCCAGAAAGGTGCTGGAGACCTTTATTACAGGTTCTGATTGATGACCTCACTCTGTCTATTCCACTGCATCCTACAGATGTCTATAAACCTGAGATCTGGTGACTGTGCGGCCATTAGACCTTACAGACCACATTGTCATGTCCGAGAATTCAGCCGGAGACGCGCTCTTCACCTTATGGCGCATTATCTCGTTAAACGTAGCCGGTGGCCGTGATCACACTGTCCATTTTAAAAAGGATCTGTCCCTAGATTCCACTATACAAACTGCATGAAGTCCCAAATAGAAGTCTTAGACCTGATTAAATTCCATGTCAGAATTGCTTCTATTGAAATGAGCATTTTACAAATCAGGTAGAGAGTGAGCGCGCTCCTGAGTCCTGAATTCACATGCTGTACGGATTCTCTGTCCACCTGTAGTGTAATAAGCTCCTTTCAGTGCACCTCCTCCCCTGCTGCTGCTGGAGTCTCGCACCTGCTCAGTACAAGCAGCAGTAATATAAAGCAGCAGGTGGAATTAGAGGTGGAATTCCACACTGAAACAGCTGCCGGCAGACAGGCAGAATGTGAGATTTCACCAGCAGAGGAGGTACACTGGAAGGAGCTTGTGAATGGAGCTCTCGGTGGGCAGGGCTGGTTCCCAGACATAGTCAGGTATTTAAAGAGGACCTTTCATGCAATTTTATTAAGAGAGATGTATACCTGTACTTGCGGGGTACCCCCCGCTGATGCTGCCACCCTGCTTGATTTTTTTAAAATATGCCTCCTATGCCCCACCGGATTTCTCCCGCTCAGTATGCTAATACTGAGCATCAGTGCAATGGGGAGGAGACGCTGGAGGTTTTTTCTCCCTGTTTGTGACGCTCTGCGCTGCGATTGGACAGCGCTACAGCCAGGGGAGAAGGAGACGCCCACAGAGAAAGACTGTGTCTCCTCCCCATTGCACTGATGCTCAGAATTAGCATACTGAGCGGGAGAAATCCGGCGGGGCATAGGAGGCATATCTTAAAAATCAAGCAGGGTGGCAGCATCAGCGGGGGGTACCCCGCAAGTACAGGTATATATCTCCCTTAATAAAATCGCATGAAAGGTTCTCTTTAACATTTTAGAGTTTTATCAAGTCATAATTTACTTTATGTGATACAAGTCATGACCAGGTGTAGAGCAGAATCCTGGACTTTGTCAGGAAGTTATAGAAAGCTTAATAATGCTGGAATCTCACATCCAGTTTTTTAACCACAGCCAGGAGTGGATTCAGTATGAATGGCTTATACCTCTGCTTCCTGATGGATCCATTTCCAGTCTAAGTCCTCATGCACACCACCATATCTACTTTGCGGTTCGCAAATAGTAGATCCCCAAAACGCGTATACTGGCCAAGTGCATGCCACCATTTCTTTATAGCTCCTGCTGAAATGTCCATACTTTGTTTGCAAAACGGACAATTATAGGACGTGTAGTAACATCTTTCTGAGGCCTTAGAACGGACATGCAGATGCGGACAGCACACAGTGTACTGTCCGCATCTTTTGTGGTCCCATTAAAATGAATCCGATCGGATGCAGACTGAACATATGGTTGGGTGCATTAGTTCTAATAAGAATGTTATCTATTGAGCAGTCTGAAAAAAAAAACTGATTTAAATTTTTATCTTAACAGAAAACCTGAATACAAATTGTGATGGAAAGTTCATGTTATCACTGAATATTAAAGCAGAAGATGAAGATATCATGCAGCACTTTTCAGGAGAAAACCTAATTTCCTTTAACGTACATTCCAGACTTCACAGTACAGATGTGTCATATAATTCCACTAATTATGACGAACCTTGTCCTGATAAATCACACATTGCTACCCCAAGTATAGGTCAGCAAGAGGGTTACAGGTTTCTCAGTAGTAAACCATTCTCAAGGCTTTCAATACATAGCAGAATTCACACAGGGAAGAAACCATGGTCCTGTTTAGAATGTGGAAAATGTTTTACCCAGAAATCACATCTAGTTAAACATGATAGAAGTCACACAGGAGAGAGACCATATTCATGTTTAGAATGTGGGAAATGTTTTACACAAAAATCAAGTCTTGTTATACATCAGAGAAGTCACACAGGAGAGAGACCATATTCATGTTCAGAATGTAGGAAATGTTTTACATGTAAATCATCTCTTGTTAAACATGGGAGAACTCACACAGGAGAAAAACCGTATTCATGTTCAGAATGTGGAAAATGCTTTACAGGTCAATCAAATTTTGTTAAACATGGCAGAATTCACACAGGAGAGAAGCCATATTCGTGTTCAAAATGTGGGAAATGTTTTACAGATAAATCAACTCTTGTTATACATGAAAGAATTCACACAGGAGAGAAGCCGTATTCATGTTCAGAATGTGGGAAATGTTTTACACAAAAATCAGGTCTTGTTTTACACGAGAGACGTCACACAGGAAAGAAACCATTTTGACATATTTTATGGACATCTCTAGTCATGAAAAATACAGATATTCCTCTGACCTGTTTAAGAAAGATGGTTTTGTTAATATTTACGCAGCTGCCGTGCTGTTTATGCCACCATTAGTGTTGAATGAATCGAAGCATACAAAGCAGAATTCGATCCGAAGTTTAGGAAAAACTTGATTAACCGCAAAGCCAATTTTCCTTGTGCTTCGTGTAAACAATTATTTTTTTCCTTTTATGGTGGCTGAAAATTAAAAAATTATACTCTCCTTATCCACTTGATCACGGAGAGGCCGTCCGCTCCATCTTGATTGAAGAACACCCGGCAAAGCACCTGCAGTGAGCGTGAAGACGTCAACACATGATCATGCTGGCCGCGCCCAGTGACGTCATTAGTGATAATAACACTGCACACGGCCAGCATGATTACGTTGTGATATCATCACGCTCACCACAGGTCCTTTGGTGGGTTTTCTTCAATCAAGAAGGGAGCGGATGGCCTCTCCATGAGCAAGTGGATGAGGTGAATATAATATTTTTTTATCCCTGGATAAACCCCCTGAATGTGAGTCTGAGGTTGCGATTAGAGATGAGCGGCATCTGAGGGGCTAAATAATGGGGGGGGAGGGGGGACAGGTTATTCCTGGGAATCTTGTGCTTCAAGAATCGGACAGAAATTGTGAGTTTGTTTTCAATTCATCATTTGGTGCCTACAGCAATCCGTGATCTCTGACTCACTAATGTAATGGCTACCTGATGAATCTACCAAATCATCTTGATATTGGATTGATCCACAGACAATACAATTCTGTTTCCTTCCCACCTCCGTAATTCCCTCCTCCCTTTCCCCATTCCCAGAGACACGCGTTGAAATATGAGTTTAATGTCTGTGCAGTTTAATCTAGATTCTTTCTACCAATTTAATTCCAGTAAATAACAATATTTAATTTGCTGTTTACGCCCAAGTTCTTCTCAGTGATGGCTCTGTATTCTAGATTTTTGTGTTTGTAAAATTGTTGGAAAAAATCTAATAAAACGTGTTAAAAAAATAATATCTCCCTCTGATAAAAGCTCCGACGTCAGGCTCTGTACAGTCATACAGGGGTGGACATTGCCCATAAGCTTCATTTATATCTACACTGTATGCACTGGGGAACACGGGTCTTACAGGACGTCTCTGATAGAGCAGTGTAGTCTACTATACCGGCCCGATGGAGGGCAAAAGGACACGCTCCCATCATGTGACTGGAGCATTACGGATATGACTGACATAAAAAGAACACAGCGCCTCTAATGTAATGTGAAAAGAAACTTTGGAGGTCCTCCATTACATGTAACTGCACACACGTGTATACACTGCACATAATGGGTCTTACCTTGTGATATAAGAGGCTGGTGCTCCTCCATTACATGTCACTGCACACACGTGTATACACTGCACATGACTGTGTTTTTCATGCCACGTGTCCAGCTTGGACACCCAGTAGTTGTAAGGCACTGAGGGATCATTTAGGACGCTGACACTGTCTGCTATGTACTCCACCATCTTCCAAAACTTTTCCCTCCTTGTACCACTAGGCCTCTCTTTAAAGTGAGGTTGCTGGCGGGGTGTCATGAAAGTGTCCCATGCCTTAAAGAGTGTTGGCCTGCCTTTGTTGGAACTGCTCTGTGTTCCCCTTGTCTCCCTTCCTCTGTTGCCTAAGAAAGTACGGACTCTGCCGGCAGCGTTGTCAGATGGAAAATTTTGGAGCACTCTTTTAACAAGTACCTTCTGGTATTGCACAGTTTTGCTCGTCCTCTCCACCACAGGAATGAGAGATGAGAAGTTCTCTATGTAGCGGGGGTCGAGAAGAGTGAACACCCAGTAATCTGTGTTATCTAAAATGCGTATAACACGAGGATCGCGGGAAAGGCGGCCTAACATGAAGTCAGCCATGTGTGCCAGAGTACCAACAGGCAAGACGTCTATGTCGACATCAGGATGACTCTCCATCTCCTCCTCTTCTGCTCATCCACGCTGAACAGATGGAATTAAAGTTCCATGGGTACTACCCTTTGTAGCAGAGGCAACTGTCTCCAGCTCCTCCTCTTTATGGTCCAATTCGTGCTGAGAAGACAAACTGTGGGTGGTCTGGCTATCACCCTGTGTAATGTCCTCCCCCATTTCCTCGTCTGCCACATTCAGAGCGTCATCCTTAATTGTGAGCAGTGATTGTTTGAGTAGACACAGCAGTGGGATGGTTACGCTGATTACAGCGTTATCGCCACTAACCATCTGTGTGGATTCATCAAAGTTTCTTAAAACCTCACACAGGTCTGACATAAATGCCCACTCCTCGCTTGTGAATAGTGGCAGTTGACTCGAAAGGCAACGACCATGTTGCAGATGGTATTCCACAACTGCTCTCTGCTGC
The DNA here is from genome assembly GCF_905171765.1 of Bufo bufo. NCBI lineage: Eukaryota > Metazoa > Chordata > Amphibia > Anura > Bufonidae > Bufo > Bufo bufo. The sequence goes on from NC_053390.1 coordinate 7,682,224, forward strand.
TCACAAAGCCTGGCCAACATGTAGAACGTAGAGTTCCAACGCGTGCTCATGTCGCACAACAGTCGGTGAGCTGGAAGCTGCAAGTGCTGCTGCAGCGTTGACAGACCGGCTGAAGCTGTGGACTTTCGGAAATGGGCACACACGCGACGCACCTTCACTAGTAGCTCTGGCAAATTGGAGTAGGTTTTGATAAACTGCTGAACCACTAAGTTTAAGACGTGGACTAGGCATGGGATGTGTGTCAGGTTGCCGAGCTCCAAAGCCGTCACCAAGATACGGCTATTATCAGACACAACAATGCCTGGTTGTAGTTTGAGTGGAGAGAGCCACAGCTCGGTCTAGTCCCTTATACCCTGCCACAGCTCTGTGGCGGTGTGCTGTTTGTCCCCTAAGCAGATCAACTTCAGCACGTACTGTTGACACTTACCCACAGCAGTGGTACACTGCTTCCAGCTAGCGACTGATGGAAGTGGAGGAGGAGGCGGCAGAGGAGGAGAAGTGGGGGTTGAAGCCATTAACATAGCTGCTGGCGGTCACCCTGATGGACGTAGGGCCCGCAATCCAGGGCGTGGGTAGCACCTGTGCCATCCCAGGGTACGACTCACTCCTGGCCTCCACAACATTTACCCAGTGTGTGGTCAGGGAAATGTGCAGTAAGCCGGATTGGGACAGATGCACACTTGCGCAATATTAATGGTTTTGAGTTCGTGACGCCAATTGCAGCTTGCGCAGGTACTGTAACAGGGCCCTTAAAGATGGTATGAGCTCATGTACTAGGTTAGGAATGCCAGAGGGGGATATTGTCTCTGTATTGTGTCAACGGTGTCTCCTACCTTAGTACGGCTGGACTCCTGTATCCTGGCTCACATGCAATAAATTTTGAGTGTTGTAAATAGGAGGAATGATGGAAATCCACACAGAAAATAGGGTCCAACTTGTCTTTACTTGATGTTATCTTATGCAGCTTTAGGTCCATACAATTTACAGCAATAGTCTTGGGGTCCCAGCAGGTGTTGGCAATATGTGGCAGGAATTATATATATATATTCTGCATCTGAACAAACGCCTATAGATCTGGCAGCTATCTGTCTTCTGCTCTGTCTTGGGTTCTGCTTGGTTTAGGCCTGACTAGCTATGGAGGTACTTATCTTCTCCTTGTTCTGGAATCTGTTACTTACAGGACTGCTCGCAGGGAATGGTGGTTTCGTCCTGGAGATCTAGAAGTTCTGCAGTTGCTGATTTCTTTGTCATCCAGCTGAGTTAAGGAACTCAGGCTGGGAATGTTGCTTTAGGCCTCAGTTTAGGCCTGAATCCTTTGTTGGGATCCCTGTTTCTCTGGGAGCTCCTATTCACACACAGCCTACCCCAACAGGGGGGCTGGTGCACACTCACTAGAACTTTCTGTCCTCCCTCTGAAGTAAGAGTGGGTACATTCCACTCCTCCTCAGATGGGGGAAGCTAGCCTGGAATGGTATATTCCAGTCTAGGTATACTAACTTTCCTACAGACTATCTGCTACATACTGCTGCCACCTACTGGTGTACATGGAAATTACAGCAAATATATAAAATACAGATAAATACAATCTCAGATTACATAGGATATTAACACATTCACATCTTAACATCATGAAGCTGGGTGACAGAGTTTTGTGACATACTCTGGGATGTTACATACCCGCTTACTTTAAGTGAAGCCGTCCTTGGCGCAAGATAGGCGGTAAAGGAATAAGCTCTGGGTACCCAATTAATACAAAGTGCTGCATGAATTTACATAAAATGACATACAAAGACAAAACATTGAACGGTTTCCTCGAGGTTCCTGCCCGCTAGAGTAAGGTGTCCAACACACAGTTTCCTTCTCTTGGTATAACCAGTGAACCTATAACTGCACAAAGCATGCATCGCTGACTGACTTTGTATGTTCTGGATCCTTCAAACATCAAAGAAAGCATGGGGGTGTCTTTACTCCGTAATCCCACCACTATGTAATGCAAAGCCCGCAAATAGAAGGGTGGCGTTATCCCGTTGTCCCTTCCCTGCATCATAGCCTGAAGAAATTTGGCTTATAGCACGATCACTATGATGGCTATGAGGAAGCTAAGTTGTGGCTCTACGGCTTGAGGTACCATACCTTAGGCAAAAAGGCTCAGAAGGGGAGGTATGCGTCGTCTCAGTGTCTTCTGGCAATGTCACAGGAGGAGGGCATGATAATCCCATGAAACTCCTGGAAATGAGACACCTCCGGATGGGAACAATCCGGAACATTTAACAAGCGGGAAGGAGCAGCCTAGGGCTTCTAACGATTCCCGAAGCAGCAGGGGTACCTGTGAAGTAATCTGGACCTGTCAGGACTTACCATTTGGTCCTACCCTGGGTACCTATGGGTATACTTCACCGGGTGCAGGCCATTGGTGTATAACGTCCGTATAATGACAGTCCGTATAAGGGGGAGAGAACAAGAGCTGTGAAAAGGCACACTTTAAGTAAGTTGCTACAATTTTTGTTAAGTGCAATGGTAAGTGCAATCATGGTAGACAGTATATAAAATCACATTGTGGCACCTGGAAGGATAATACACACAATGGGCAGGATATCTTGAATATTACATAACATTTGTAAACTGGTTACAATAGCATAAGTTATAAAGTGCAAGCTTTTATGTTGCAATAAAACATTTTATAATATAGTGCAAATTTTATAAGTGCAAGGATTGGCTCAACAATAACTTGAGTCCGTATTCCTGGAAGTGCTTGAAGTAGAATCCTTTGGAAACTGAATAAAAGTTCCTTTGCAATCCACAGGGCAAAAGAGTCAATTGTAATCCAAAGGGTTAAAAGTTAATAGCAGCAGGCTATCAGGTAACCTGAGAAAGGGGATAAAACATTCAACTTGGAATTGAGGGGGTTAAAGTGCTGATGGGGGGAGTCCTTACTGACATGAATGTATATAGTGAAGGACCGGCACTCTACATCTATCAGTAACGCTAAGTAAGCAGTATACACAGATGGTATTAAAAAATGTATTTATTTTTTATAAAAATACGTTTAGGAGCATAAAAAGTATATAGAAGTTCTAAGGATGTAGAAGTTCTAGAGGATGAGATTCGAAATTATATATAAGAATCTTCTGAGGGATAAAGTTCAAAAATTAATAGAATAAAAAATATATAAGATCATAGGCAGCGGTGGAGGTGCACAGTAGAAATTGCGCAGGCGGCAGTGTGACAATGCGGTGATTGTCAGGTGGTGACAATACAGTGGTTGTCTGGTGGTAGTTTTCACCTACTGTAGGTACAATATATGGCTCTGTCCATTTGTGTACAGTTCATCAAAATGTAAAAATGTGGGAGTAAATATGTATAGGTAGACCGGAAAAAGATAAGTAAAAAGGTATATATAAACGAAAAAAAAAAACATATATGAATATATGAATAAAAATGAAAAAGTTTGTAGCAGTCAGGTGCTGGGCTTAGTGTGGCGTCCCACACATTGGAAAGAGCTGCACCCTGACTGTGTACCTTCTTTGTGAGGTTTTGGATGTCCCGGCTGTTGGAGCGATCTCAATGCGCTCTGTTGTGTCTGTTTCCCGGTCTTCTCGGCGTGCCGCGTGGGTATGACGTCACTTCTTTGGCGTCTCGCTTGTCCTGGTCGGACTTGGTTGAAGACTTTCGCTGGGGGTCTTTGTCGGATGTTGGGAAGCGCTTCCAGGGTAGAATTCTTTTGGCAGTTAATAGAGGGAGGTCACCAGACGCGTTTCGAAGGACTTAGCTGCCTTCTTCATCAGTGGTAGCCCTCTGACTGCCGTGTATTGCCTTTTATGCTGCTGGTGGATCTTGCAAAGACCTGGACTGGATCTCGTTTTGTATGGTCCAGACTTTTTTTTGTATGCTGGTACCATCGAAGATCTGGGTAAGTACTAGTCGGATATCTTCTTTTGTTTACTCTTTATATACACATTCTTTATATACATATATATATATATCTCTTAGCCCACCTCGCTGCGGTTTAATGTCCTTACTGGTTTAATCTTAGTTCTGTGGGTGTTTTCAATATTTGTGTTTGTTGCGGTGCCGTTGTGTTTTCTGCTGGATGATCATTTCTATATGTGTGGGCCTGTTTGGGGACCCTGGTTTGGGTGCTGTAGTTTTTCTTTTGATGCTCTGTGTTTTCGGTGGTTTATTCTTTAATAGTTTTGTGATCTCTGATTTGAGCTGGATTCTGTGTTTTTGGGTTTTTCTGCAGTGTTAGGATTTTTCTGAAGTGTTGGGACTTTTCTGCGGTATTTTGTCCGTGCGGTGTGCTATCCGTGTGTCCTTAATGTTTAGGGGGCCTTCATGTGGTTTTTGTTGCCCTGCGGTATTGTTGCGTTTTCTGGTGCGTTTTTTTGTCGTTGCATTTTTGGGTTGCAGTGATCATGATTTTTTGCGGGGTGTGGGGGGGGGGGGGTGTGTGGTGACTTTGGTGGCCAGTGGTGTGGGTGAGGACAAACCTGGCAACCTGGAACAAAATGGTTAAAACAGCACACAACAATGCCAACAGGTCTTCACCCGTCAGGTAGCAGTCCACGGAGTGGCTCCCAGAACAAAGTCACTCGTGGTATTTTCTTCTGATGGGGACACCTTACAAATAGGTGTCCAGCTCCTCGTCACTGCTGGAGCTGCTGAACCTCATGAGAGGGACATCTTGCCTCTTCTGGTGGCTAAGAGTGGTGTTGACGGTAGTGCGCCAGCGACCTATACCTGTAACTCTGGGTGTTGGAGAATGTGGCTGTGGCTTTCTGCAAACCGGGATCCACAGCCGGTGCAGTAAGGGGTAACACTTCTGGCTTCAGTGGCTCAGGGAGTGCTGGAGCAGCTGACTGGGACTGCTTCCATGGGAGCACATAGGGGGGTATAAAACATGGCTGCACCTTAGGGTTAAAGGTTAACACCGAGTTATTAATTTGTCCTACCCTCAGGGTTGGTGGAGGTGAAAGATCTGTAATGAGAGGTGCAGGGGCTGGTTCCGCTCTCTCTTTGAAGACCAGCCGGCCATCTGGGTTCTCCTGCAGGCATCTTGTCTTTGCCGCAGAGCCTGGATCTTCCTGCCAGATCTCTGGGGTGATGGCAGGGGAGAGAGGTTTCTGGAGCAGAGTTACTCCGGCTGCAAATAATCCTTGGACGGACCGCATGGGGGTGTATTCCACCTGGTCCCCAATGTATAAATTGTGCCTCTCCTGGGGCAAATAGTGACGCTTTACTGATCTGCGGCCCACAAATACCTCAGTTCCTGAGTGGTTATCCTGGAGGAAATCCACACCTCTTTCAACAGAGAACCATAGGACGGTTCCTGTACGCCTGGCCAGGACGGGATCTCTAGACTGGGGGTGGTCAAGTACTTCCTTCACCCACTCTTCTACGGCCGACTTGTACTCCCACGCCGTCTGGGCAAATGTGGTAATCTCATGCGGCACCTCGGGATTGAGGCTGCTGAGCTGGCTGTAGCTGGGCAGTGGAGTGGAATCCCTGGCCGCCTCCACCGCACCAGTAGGTGGCTGTGGCTTGGTAGGCCTCAGGCTGATTGGCGGTGATGGGGTCTCTGGACGTGGCGGTGGAGCGGACATGGACCGGGCCTGGGCCTCAGGGAGCGGGGTAGCTCCTACCTGATGACGTGGCCGGTTCCAGTGTCCTCCGCTGGTCCTCTCCGGATTCAGGCGCCATCTGGGTCACGGCCTCCTTCTTGGCTGGTGGAGTGACGTCAGCGACGTCCTCTGCGGGAGCGGGTACAACGTCGACATCCATCCGGACAGGTTCTTCAACTTCTGCCGGTGCGCTATACACTGTGTGCAGAATTATTAGGCAAATGAGTATTTTGACCACATCATCCTCTTTATGCATGTTGTCTTACTCCAAGCTGTATAGGCTCGAAAGCCTACTACCAATTAAGCATATTAGGTGATGTGCATCTCTGTAATGAGAAGGGGTGTGGTCTAATGACATCAACACCCTATATCAGGTGTGCATAATTATTAGGCAACTTCCTTTCCTTTGGCAAAATGGGTCAAAAGAACGACTTGACAGGCTCAGAAAAGTCAAAAATAGTGAGATATCTTGCAGAGGGATGCAGCACTCTTAAAATTGCAAAGCTTCTGAAGCGTGATCATCGAACAATCAAGCGTTTCATTAAAAATAGTCAACAGGGTCGCAAGAAGCGTGTGGAAAAACCAAGGCGCAAAATAACTGCCCATGAACTGAGAAAAGTCAAGGGTGCAGCTGCCAAGATGCCACTTGCCACCAGTTTGGCCATATTTCAGAGCTGCAACATCACTGGAGTGCCCAAAAGCACAAGGCGTGCAATACTCAGAGACATGGCCAAGGTAAGAAAGGCTGAAAGACGACCACCACTGAACAAGACACACAAGCTGAAACGTCAAGACTGGGCCAAGAAATATCTCAAGACTGATTTTTCTAAGGTTTTATGGACTGATGAAATGAGAGTGAGTCTTGATGGGCCAGATGGATGGGCCCGTGGCTGGATTGGTAAAGGGCAGAGAGCTCCAGTCCGACTCAGACGCCAGCAAGGTGGAGGTGGAGTACTGGTTTGGGCTGGTATCATCAAAGATGAGCTTGTGGGGCCTTTTCGGGTTGAGGATGGAGTCAAGCTCAACTCCCAGTCCTACTGCAAGTTTCTGGAAGACACCTTCTTCAAGCAGTCGTACAGGAAGAAGTCTGCATCCTTCAAGAAAAACATGATTTTCATGCAGGACAATGCTCCATCACACGCGTCCAAGTACTCCACAGCGTGGCTGGCAAGAAAGGGTATAAAAGAAGAAAATCTAATGACATGGCCTCCTTGTTCACCTGATCTGAACCCCATTGAGAACCTGTGGTCCATCATCAAATGTGAGATTTACAAGGAGGGAAAACAGTTCACCTCTCTGAACAGTGTCTGGGAGGCTGTGGTTGCTGCTGCATGCAATGTTGATGGTGAACAGATCAAAACACTGACAGAATCCATGGATGGCAGGCTTTTGAGTGTCCTTGCAAAGAAAGGTGGCTATATTGGTCACTGATTTGTTTTTGTTTTGTTTTTGAATGTCAGAAATGTACTGTATATTTGTGAATGTTGAGATGTTATATTGGTTTCACTGGTAAAAATAAATAATTGAAATGGGTATATATTTGTTTTTTGTTAAGTTGCCTAATAATTATGCACAGTAATAGTCACCTGCACACACAGATATCCCCCTAAAATAGCTAAAACTAAAAACAAACTAAAAACTACTTCCAAAAATATTCAGCTTTGATATTAATGAGTTTTTTGGGTTCATTGAGAACATGGTTGTTGTTCAATAATAAAATTAATCCTCAAAAATACAACTTGCCTAATAATTCTGCACTCCCTGTACACAGCGGAGAGATCCACGGCCTCTTGGTACTCGATTACCAAGTCTGGGACACCGCTGTCAGGAACCGGGACTTCTTCGCTCTCCTCAGACATCTCTGGTAACTCCGGTAAGCTAGATGCAGCGGAGATCTGCAGCGCAGGGGTATCCACGGCCTCCTGGCGGGCAGCAAGAGCTGAGGGCCCGCGTCTCTGGATCAGTTGAGAGACCCGGATCTCCATGGGTTGTTCTGGGTATACTTCTTCCCCAGCGATGGACATGGCATTCCATCTTGGTCTTGGATAGGCCATCTTCACTGTGTTCCGGCACACGCTGATTGCTAAAACTAAAGGAGGGGCACAGAGGGCGGAGTTTTTATCAACTCTGGCCTGATCATAGATAAGTCCATAGAGGGCGTTCTCCAAGTTTCCCGCTCCTGAAGGGGCGTATTCGATATCTTCGCGCTTTGCTGAAGGGGGTGTAGTCATATTTTCCCGCTTCTGGGGGGCGTATTCCTCATTTTCACGCTCCTGAGAGGGCGTTTCTGACTTTCTTTGTCCTTCAGCATGAAGATGCAGCGTCATTTTGGGACGAATATGGCGAAGCTCCACAATGCCGAATTAACACTTTGTGTGCAGCAGCGCACGTGCTGCGTTTTCCTTGGTACAGCAATGTAAGTAAGCAATTCACTTTTTAAGCGGTTTTGGTGCAATCTTCAGCCCTTTTTTGTTATACTGTGCAGCATGCGGTTTAAGTGCGGTTCTGCTGTTTAGGGATGGACACACAATTTCAATCCGATCCTGTTCACAGTGACGCCAAAATATGCAGTAAGCCGGATTGGGACAGATGCACACTGGCGCAATATTAATGGTTTTGAGTTTGTGACGCCAATTGCAGCATGCGCAGGAACTGTATCAGGGCCCTTTAAGATGGTATGAGCTCATGTACTAGGTTAGGAATGCCAGAGGGGGATATTGTCTCTGTATTGTGTCAACGGTGTCTCCTACCTTAGTACGGCTGGACTCCTGTATCCTGGCTCACATGCAATAAATTTTGAGTTTTGTAAATAGGAGTAATGGAGGAATGATGGAAATCCACACATAAAATAGGGTCCAACTTGTCTTTACTTGATGTTATCTTATGCAGCTTTAGGTCCATACAATTTACAGCAATAGTCTTGGGGTCCCAGCAGGTGTTGGCAATATGTGGCAGGAATTACAGTTGTGTTCAAAATTATTCAACCCCCACTGAAATTGAGTGTTTTGGCCAGTTTGACATTGATTTTGATCATTTCAGTCATCTTGTTTACAATTAAATCAAAGAGGCACTTGTAAGTCAGACAAATATAACATAACATTTATAATGAAATAACCACAAATGTCTTTTCTGTGCTCACATCATTATCAGTTTTATTCAACCCCCAAGTGACATTCAATCTTAGTACTTAGTACAACATCCTTTTCCAGTTATAACAGCTTTTAAACGTGAAGCATAGCTTGACACAAGTGTCTTGCAGCGATCTACGGGTATCTTTGCCCATTCTTCATGGGCAAAAGCCTCCAGTTCAGTCACATTCTTAGGCTTGCGCGCTGCAACTGCTTTCTTTAAGTCCCACCAGAGGTTCTCAATCGGATTTAAGTCTGGTGACTGCGATGGCCACTTCAAAATGTTCCAGCCTTTAATCTGCAACCATGCTCTAGTGGACTTGGAGGTATGCTTGGGATCATTGTCCTGTTGAAAGGTCCAACGTCTCCCAAGCCTCAGGTTTGTGACGGACTGCATCACATTTTCATCCAATATCTCCTGGTACTGAAGAGAATTCATGGTACCTTGCACACGCTGAAGCTTCCCTGTACCTGCAGAAGCAAAACAGCCCCAAAGCATGATTGACCCCCCGCCATGCTTCACAGTAGGCAAGGTGTTCTTTTCTTCATAGGCCTTGTTCTTCCTCCTCCAAACATAGCATTGATCCATGGGCCCAAACAGTTCTAATTTTGTTTCATCAGTCCACAGAACACTATCCCAAAACTTTTGTGGTTTGTCCACATGACTTTTGGCATACTGCAGTCGATTCTCCTTATTCTTTGGAGACACAAGGGGGTGCGCCTGGGAGTTCTGGCATGGAGGCCTTCATTATGCAGTGTGCGCCTTTTTGTCTGAGCTGAAACTTCAGTACCCACATCTGACAAATCTTTTTTCAGTTCCTCAGCAGTCACACGGGGACTTTTCTCCACTTTGCGCTTCAGGTAGCGCACAGCAGTCGAAGTCAGCATCTTCTTTCTGGCACGACCAGGTAGCGTTTCAACAGTGCCCTTTGCCTTGAATTTGCGAATGATGCTTCTTATGGTGTCTCTTGGTATGTTTAACATCTTTGCAATCTTCTTATAGCCATTGCCCTTCCTGTGAAGAGAAATCACCTCTTCTCTTGTCTTCCTGGACCATTCTCTTGACTTCACCATGTTTGTAAACACACCAGTAAATGTCTAGAAGGAGCTGAGTATCACAGTCCTTTTAAATCTGCCTAATTGGTGCTTATTATGCTTGATTGCTGCTCCTTGACATCCACAGGTGTTTTCAATACCTGATCGAAAACACTTGAATGAACCTCTGTTCTTAAGAGTGGTAGTCTTTAAGGGGTTGAATAATTGGGTCAATGAAGAAATCACAGAAAAAAACATTTAATACTGTATTACAAAAACAATTGATGTCATTTTAGTTGCATTTGGTTCTTTAAAAAGTCCTTGTAAGATTTCATTCTGAACACAATTACAAATGTACACTAAATTCCCTAAAACCCTTTACAGCATTGGGGGTTGAATAATTTTGAACACAACTGTATATATATATATTCTGCATCTGAACATACGCCTATAGATCTGGCAGGTATCTGTCTTCTGCTCTGTCTTGGGTTCTGCTTTGTTTGGGCCTGACTAGCTATGGAGGTACTTATCTTCTCCTTGTTCTGGAATCTGTTACTTACAGGACTGCTCGCAGGGAATGGTGGTTTCGTCCTGGAGATCTAGAAGTTCTGCAGTTGCTGCTTTCTTTGTCATCCAGCTGAGGTAAGGAACTCAGGTTAGGCCTGAATCCTTTGTTGGGATCCCTGTTTCTATGGGAGCTCTTATTTACACACAGCCTACCCCAACAGGGGGGCTGGTGCACACTCACTAGAACTTTCTGTCCTCCCTCTGAAGTAAGAGTGGGTACATTCCACTCCTCCTCAGATGGGGGAAGCTAGCCTGGAATGGTATATTCCAGTCTAGGTATACTAACTTTCCTACAGACTATCTGCTACATCTGCTGCTACCTACTGGTGTACATGGAAATTACAGCAAATATATAAAATACAGATAAATACAATCTCAGATTACATAGGATATTAACACATTCACATCTTAACATCATGAAGCTGGGTGACAGAGTTTCATGACATACTCTGGGATGTTACAAATGTAGCGTCCCTGGCCACCAGCACTTGTCCATGTGTCCGTGGTGAAGTGGACCTTCCCAGTAACTGTGTTGGTCAGGGCACGGGTGATGTTCTGGGACACATGCTGGTGTAAGGCGGGCACGGCACACCATGAAAAATAGTGGCGGCTGGGGACTGCGTACCGAGGGGCGGCCGCCGACATCAGGCTGCGGAAGGCCTCAGTGTCCACAAGTCTATATGGCAACATTTCAATGTTGCGAAAGTTGTTGCGAAAGTTGCGCATTTAGTGCTATGGCCTGTGGGTGGGTATTTGCGCTTGCGTTCAAATTACTGTGTTATGGACATTTGGACGCTGCGCTGGGACAGGGAAGTGGATGTTGTTGCTGATGGTTTATGCGAAGGTCCAAGTGCAGGGCGAGGGGCATCCGGGCCTGCGCCTTCGACAGGGGATTGGCCAGCAGTGCGTAACACAGGGGAAGAGGAGGCAGTGGTGTGACCCAGATTGTGGACCCAGGCGTTCGCCCACTTATTAGGGTGCTTGGATGCCATGTGGCGGATCATGCTGGTGGTGGTGAGGTTGCTAGTGTTCACACTCGGACTCATTTTGGTACAGTACAGGTTGCAAACTACCACTCTTTTGTCGTCTGCACTTTCCTCAAAAAAGCAACATACTGCGGAACACCTACCCCTTGGCAAGGTAGATTTACGCATGGGGGGCTCGGTGTAACGGTTGTGGGCCTGTTTGGTGTGGGCCGACTTCTTTTGCAACCCCACTGCCTCTTCCAGTCTGTTGTGGTGCTGCGGATCCCTTCCCCTCTGTACTGCTGTCCTCGCTCGGCTTTTCACCTTCCCATGTTTGGTCAGTGACCTCATCGTCCACCACATCCTCTTTTTACACTTCCTTACTCTGCTCATCCTCCTGACTTGACCTAACCTCAACCTCAGTGATTGACAACTGTGTCTCATCATCATCCATCTCGTGAACGAATGATTGCCGTTCACCACCGTCATCTTCTTGAGACTGTGAAGGCTCAAGAGGTTGGGAATCAGGGCACAATATCTCAGGTCCCTCTTCAAGCATGCTGGCCGCGAGGGCCAAATGTAATAGTGGTGCTGGAAAGAGCTCCTGGGAATATCCGAGTGTGGGATCACTCGTTTGGCAAGCCTCTCCATGGTGGGAGGAAGGATGATCAGAGAGAGGATTCGGTTGAGCAGACTCTTGGCTACAGAGACTGGACTTGGTGGAAGAGAGGGTGGTGCTTAACCGACTGGAAGCATTATCTTCAGCCATCCAACCGACCAACTGTTCGCACTGGTGTGACTTGGACATTGTTGTCCTGCGCCGCCCAAGTTGGACATGAAGCTGGGTAAGGTGGATGTTTTTTTTTTTCTGGTGCACTGGCAGCAGGCACAGTTTCATTGCGCCCAGGGCCACGGCCTCTGCGTGCACCATCACAGCCACATCCCCGTCCCTTAGAGCTCGCCTTTTTCATATTAATGGTTTTGTCACTAGATGTGGCGCAATTGTTTTACAGTCCGCTAAAGACACAGATTTCTGATGTACAGTCGTGGCCAAAAGTTTTGAGAATGACAAAAATATTAGTTTTCACAAAGTTTGCCGCTAAACTGCTTTTAGATCTTTATTTCAGTTGTTTCTGTGATGTAGTGAAATATAATTACATGCACTTCATACGTTTCAAAGGCTTTTATCGACAATTACATGACATTTATGCAAAGAGTCAGTATTTGCAGTGTTGGCCCTTCTTTTTCAGGACCTCTGCAATTCGACTGGGCATGCTCTCAATCAACTTCTGGGTCAATTCCTGACTGATAGCAACCCATTCTTTCATAATCACTTCTTGGAGTTTGTCAGAATTAGTGGGTTTTTGTTTGTCCACCCGCCTCTTGAGGATTGACCACAAGTTCTCAATGGGATTAAGATCTGGGGAGTTTCCAGGCCATGGACCCAAAATGTCAACGTTTTGTTCCCCGAGCCACTTAGCTATCACTTTTGCCTTTTGGCACGGTGCTCCATCGTGCTGGAAAATGCATTGTTCTTCACCAAACTGTTGTTGGATTGTTGAAAGAAGTTGCTGTTGGAGGGTGTTTTGGTACCATTCTTTATTCATGGCTGTGTTTTTGGGCAAAATTGTGAGTGAGCCTACTCCCTTGGATGAGAAGCAACCCCACACATGAATGGTCTCAGGATGCTTTACTGTTGGCATGACACAGGACTGATGGTAGCGCTCACCTTTTCTTCTCCGGACAAGCCTTTTTCCAGATGCCCCAAACAATCGGAAAGTGGCTTCATCTGAGAATATGACTTTGCCCCAGTCCTCAGCAGTCCATTCACCATACTTTCTGCAGAAGATCAATCTGTCCCTGATGTTTTTTGGAGAGAAGTGGCTTCTTTGCTGCCCTTCTTAACACCAGGCCATCTTCCAAAAGTCTTCGCCTCACTGTGCGTGCAGATGCGCTCACACCTGCCTGCTGCCATTCCCGAGCAAGCTCTGCACTGGTGGCACTCCGATCCCGCAGCTGAATCCTCTTTAGGAGACGATCCTGGCGCTTGCTGGACTTTCTTGGAATTCCTGAAGCCTTCTTAACAAGAATTGAACCTCTTTCCTTGAAGTTCTTGATGATCCTATAAATTGTTGATTGAGGTGCAATCTTAGTAGCCACAATATCCTTGCCTGTGAAGCCATTTTTATGCAACGCAATCATGGCTGCACGTGTTTCTTTGCAGGTCACCATGGTTAACAATGGAAGAACAATGATTTCAAGCATCACCCTCCTTTTAACATGTCAAGTCTGCCATTTTAACCCAATCAGCCTGACATAATGATCTCCAGCCTTGTGCTCGTCAGCATTCTCACCTGAGTTAACAAGACGATTACTGAAATGATCTCAGCAGGTCCTTTAATGACAGCAATGAAATGCAGTGGAAAGGTTTTTTGGGGATTAAGTTAATTTTCATGGCAAAGAAGGACTATGCAATTCATCTGATCACTCTTCATAACATTCTGGAGTATATGCAAATTGTTATTATAAAAACTTAAGCAGCAACTTTTCCAATTTCCAATATTTATGTAATTCTCAAAACTTTTGGCCACGACTGTATATGTCACAGAAACACAGAATATGGACACTAGATTAGGCTCAGATTATTGGAATCTGCAATACAGACACAGTTTTCTGATGTAGTACAGTATGGGTTACAGAACACCACAGAATATGGACACTATATTAGGCCCAGATTAGTTAAATTCACCCTAAAGAAACAGTTTTTGGATGGCGTACTGTATATGTCACGGATGTGTATTACACGCGCACTATAGACAATAAATGTGGCGCTGATTATTTGAATTTACACAAAAAGACACAGTCTGCGGATGATGTACAGTATATGTCACTAATAGGTATTGAAGAGAAATATCTTGCTGCTGACACACACACACAGTGGTCCTTAAAAGGACTTTGGGGTCTTTGAAAAGCTTTCTGCGAATAATAACTGAGAATTTCGCTCCCCACACTGCCTTTCCCTTCCGACGCTCTGCTCTCCCTGACTATGACTGATCCGAGCACGTTTGATGACGTGTTCCGGCCAGCCAATCACTGTAATGCCAGCAGCGAACATGGCTACTGGCATTACAGTGAGGGCAGTACTTACCTGCACCTTTATTGGCTGCTTAAAACCCACAAAACGTGCGGGGAGGAGACTCGAGCATGACGCTCGAGCACATGCGGTACTCGGTTAAGTACCGCCATGTGCCGAGCATAGCGATGCTCAAGCCGAACCGGTATTCGGCCGAGAATGCTCGCTCATCACTAAACAAGAGCCCTGACTACCGACCAGGACCTGGCCAGTATCTGCTGCACTGCCAGAGCTGAAGGACCTGCGGTGACGTCACCGTCATGTGATCAGTGCAGGGGGCGGGGCTCTGCAGTGGGGTGAGTAGGTGGTGAAGGACCTGGGGGTGATGTCACCGTCATGTGATCAGTGCATAGAGCGGAGCTCAGCAGTGGAGAGGAGAAGAGGTTGTGAAGGATCTGGGGGTGATGTCACCGTCATGTGATCAGTGCATAGAGCGGAGCTCAGCAGTGGAGAGGAGAAGAGGTTGTGAAGGACCTGGGGTGATGTCACCAGAGCTCTGCTTAGGAGTTTACCAGTAGGAAGCTGCTCCTCCTTGTACTTAACAGGTCAGACACCTTTAGGGGCGGACTGACCGGTCGGGCACTTCAGATGTGGTCAGAGGGCCCGCTGCAGCCGTGCACATAACGTCAGTCGTCACTGTGTTGCTCTCGGATCGAGCGCTCTGCGCGCTGCACTGACATCGCACGCACCGCAGCGGCGGGATTCACGGGAGAAGGAAGGGAACTCTGAGGAGCGCGAGCACAGCTGCGCTGAGGTAGTGGTTTTGGGTTAAGTGGTAGCCTAGGCAGCTTTACGCCTAGAAATTGAAGCACTGTTCTGGGCTGCAGCGCCGGGGTGAAAAATAAGTTATAAAAAAGTCTGATAAATACCAGTGTGAATGGGGGACTGCGGAAAGGGGTTAATAACTACTGAAGGCCCTTAGCAGTAATTATTAACCCCTTTCAAATGTCCCCCATTCACAGTATTTATTAACCCCTTCAGCAGTCCCCCCTTCACTGAAGAGGGGACTAGTGAAAGGGGTTAATACTGTGAATGGGGGACTCAGGACTGCTGAAATGGGTTAATAATACAGCGCTTTTTCATCCCGCAGAGTCCAGTGAAGCAAAAGCGCTACAGTGACGTATTTTTTCTTTTGCCAGGCACTTACTGGGAGAGGGGCGTGGTTTATCAGGTTGAGGGTGTGGCCTAGAAAGTCCTCCTTTTTGGGGGTGAAGCAAGTGGCCACCCTAGTCGTGAATCACGATAGTTACCTGTATACAGGATAGCACTCAGGAGGGGCCCGGACTGGTCCTGTACGCGTGGGTGGGGCTTGCGGCAGAACATGGGTGGGGTCTGTAAGGGGGCCCTGATGGTTCTCAGTCCGCCCCTTGACACCTTACAGATCAACATCACAGGTCCTCCACCAGCTCTCCCTCCTCAGATGAGCTCCGCCCTCCGCACTAATCAAATGACAGTGACCTCACCACAGGTCCTTCACTCTCTCTTCTCTCCACTGGTGACCCCTGCACCGATCACGTAATAGTGACGTCACCCCAGGTCCTTCACCACCTCTCATCCTCTCCACTGCTGAGCCACGCCCTGAACTGATCACATGACAGTGACATCACCCCAGGTCCTTCACCACCTTTTCTCCTCTTCTGAGCCCCGCCCCCTGATCACATGACGGTGAGGTCACCCCAGGTCCTTCAAATCTGGCAGTGCAGCAGATACTGGGCAGGTCTTGGTCGGTAGTCACTGCCGAGCCCCGCCCCGCCCCGCCCCGCCCCATGATCACATGACGGTGACGTCACCGCAGGTCCTTCAGCTCTGGCAGTGCAGCAGATACCGGGCAGGTCCTGGTCGGTAGTCACTGCTGAGCCCCGCCCCCTGATCACATGACGGTGACGTCATCTCAGGTCCTTCAGCTCTGGCAGTGCAGCAGATACCGGGCAGGTCCTGGTCGGTAGTCAGGGCTCTTGTTCTCTCTGGTATCAGCCATTCCTCCAGCCTGCAGGTAAGATGAGCTGTGAGGAGACAGTGTGGTGGAGAGCTCAGACATGTCACCTCTGGAGATTCTCCTCCATTACACACAAGGAATCCTTCTCCGCTCCTCAGCTTAGTATGATGGGGGAGGAGTAGTGGGGGTTGTCATCATTCGCTGGCCCCTGACTGTCCTGGTGAGGGGCCCCTGCCTCCAGGAGGAGAATGAATGGAGCGGGGCCCGGCCCTGAGCTCAGCTCTCTCCAGTCTCTTCTCTAGGAGTTCTGGACACAGCTGAGCACAGCCCAGAGGTGGGACCTGCATCTATCAGACATTTATCTCCTGTGAAGCCACCAGAGATCTCCATGTTGGGGCCCCTGGAATCCATGTGGTGGGGGCTCTGAGAAGCGGGGCCCCTCCAGGCTCAGGAAGTGCGGTTCTGGAGGTGACATCTGGTCTTGTCCCCTGGATGATTTCCTCTCCTCTTCTCATAAAGGCGCCTGCAGTACTAGAAGCCTCCAGCTCCTCCAGTTCTCTCCTCTTCTCCTGAACGACCACCAAGGATGGACAGGAAGGAGATCAGCAGAAGAATATTAGACCTCACCTTGGAGATCATCTCCCTGCTGAGCGGAGAGGTAAACTTTTCTAGATTTCTCTCCTCTGTATTGTATTCTGTAACAAGTCAGACATCGGGAAGGAGAATCCATCATAGGAAGTGATAGGAAGAGTCCAGGGTCCTGGAGAACGGCCTCCAGACCTTCCAAGTGATGGAGAACCTGAAGATCAGCCCCCAATATGGTGAGTGATGTGTCATGTGACCAATAGTCATGTTGTAGGAGCCATGAGGAGGTAAGTAGGCACGTTGTACCAGGAGGAGAGGGCCGGAGGAGACCACATGGCCCCTGAAGGGTTTATTCTCTAAGTGTCTCTCTCCATCCACAGGAGTACACAATAGTGAAGAAGACATCGGGGGACTGTGTGACTCCCATCATCCATCTCCAGGAGTCAGGAGGGCGGAGCAGGACCCCTCCCCCCATCACAGAGCCTCCCCCTCACCCCCTGATACATGAGCAGAAGATCCTAGAACTCACCCACAAGATGATGGAGCTGCTGACTGGAGAGGTGACACTGCTGGGAATGCTGGGAAATTCTCCAGTAACAGCACTGGAGGGGTCTGGGTGATGACGGTGTCATTGTGTTGTCAGGTTCCTATAAGGTGTCAGGACGTCACTGTCTATTTCTCCATGGAGGAGTGGGAGTATATAGAAGGACACAAGGATCTGTACAAGGAGGCCATGATGGAGGAGCACCAGCCTCTTATATCACAGGGTAAGAGCCGTCATGTGCAGTGTATACACGTGTGTGCAGTGACATGTAATGGAGGAGCACAGCCTCTTATATCACAAGGTAAGAGCCGTCATGTGCAGTGTATACACGTGTGTGCAGTGACATGTAATGGAGGAACACCAGCCTCTTATATTACAAGGTAAGAACCGTCATGTGCAGTGTATACACGTGTGTGCAGTGACATGTAATGGAGGAGCACCAGCCTCTTATATCACAGGGTAAGAGCCGTCATGTGCAGTGTATACACGTGTGTGCAGTGACATGTAATGGAGGAGCACCAGCCTCTTATATCACAAGGTAAGACCCGTCATGTGCAGTGTATACACGTGTGTGCAGTGACATGTAATGGAGGAACACCAGCCTCTTATATCACAAGGTAAGAGCCGTCATGTGCAGTGTATACACGTGTGTGCAGTGACATGTAATGGAGGAGCACCAGCCTCTTATATCACAAGGTAAGAGCCGTCATGTGCAGTGTATACACGTGTGTGCAGTGACATGTGATGGAGGAGCACCAGCCTCTTATATCACAAGGTAAGAGCCATCATGTGCAGTGTATACACGTGTGTGCAGTGACATGTAATGGAGGAGCACCAGCCTCTTATATCACAAGGTAAGAGCCGTCATGTGCAGTGTATACACGTGTGTGCAGTGACATGTAATGGAGGAGCACCAGCCTCTTATATCACAGGGTAAGACCCGTCATGTGCAGTGTATACACGTGTGTGCAGTGACATGTAATGGAGGAGCACCAGCCTCTTATATCACAGGGTAAGATCCGTCATGTGCAGTGTATACACGTGTGTGCAGTGACATGTAATGGAGGAGCACCAGCCTCCTATATCACAGGGTAAGACCCATCATGTGCAGTGTATACACGTGTGTGCAGTGACATGTGATGGAGGAGCACCAGCCTCTTATATCACACGGTAAGAGCCGTCATGTGCAGTGTATACACGTGTGTGCAGTGACATGTAATGGAGGCCATGTATTCAGTCACTGTGTGCTTGTGTCTCCACAGATGGATTCAGAAGGAGAAATCCCCCCGAGAGATGTCCCCGTCCTCTGTATTCCCAGGACTGTCCAGAGGAGAAGCTCCCAGAGAACCCTCAGGTAGATGGAGCTGAGCCCTATACACATCTATATAGGGGGGTCCTGCAGTCATAGAGGGGTCATAGATGGTGGGGGTCTCTTCTGTGGATCTGTTAGATTTCCCACCCGTCTGCTGTATTGTCCTGAATTGTTACAGATGACAAATCAGGGGGAAGATCTGACTGATATTAAAGTGGAGGATGAAGAAGAGCGGATGATGGGCGATCCCCCCTGTAAGAGTGAGGTGGAGGAGGACATTCCAGGAGATGTCACCACAGGTAAGGAATCATGAATGGAGGAAGTGCCTTCAGATTCTGTCCTTGTCTTGGTCCCCTTCTGTCTAATGGGGACGGCCCCCCAAATTCTTTAGACAGCCTGTTCCATCTCCACATCCAGGGCTTCCCTCTTATAGAGAACAAAGTCAGTAAATCTGTCCTCAGGATCCCGATGGTCAGTCCTGAAACCGATAGCAACGAGACGGACACAAGCCCTTGGGGTGGGGGCCCATTCCAGCTCAAATCTTAGGCAAGTTCATTGGAACTTGAGAACTTGTTAGGTCTCCTCTAAATTAAAAAGAAAAAGAGAAGTAAGGGCACTCCCCTTATGTAACTCCTTCAACAACAATATATCGGTCCCCAGTACATGAAGCTCCTTACCGTCGTTCACCTCGAGACTTTGTTCATTTTGTATTTTAAGCAAGTCATGGAGATTCTCATCTAAGGGGGAAGAACAACAAGATGGCCGACTTCCTCAGCAGATCAAAACTCGGTCAGGGGGAGTGGTGGCTGAACGACAGTGTGTTTGAGAAGATTGTAGAAAGGTGGGGGCTCCCAACATAGAACTTAATGGAAGAACAGAAAGGCTGAGATTTTCTCTGTTAGATCCTGAGGACCAACCCCTAGCGGTATATATTTCACTCAGAATTGGTATCTGGAATTCGACTATGTCTTCAGTTCTACTGATTGCCCCGTAGTGGCCAAAGAGATCTTGATCCACATGGATTCAGGTGCTAGTGTTGGAACCTCCATTCCCTCTGAGAGGAGATCTTCTATATCAGGGAACTCTGCTGCACCCCAACCTTCTCATCTTCTTCTTCCATCATGGATATTGAGATGGTAATTCTGACTAAAAGAGGTTTGTCAGATCGGGCTGTGTCCACCCTATTAGTGAGAAGAGAGTTAGTTACCTCCTTAAAGTATTTAACAGTGTGGAAAGTGTTTTCTTCATTTCTAGGGAGGGATCCTGACCCTCTGGAGCCCCCTCTATCCCGGACATCTTATATTTCCTGCAGTCTAGATAAGCATTTTAGGCTAGCCACTCTGAAGGTTAAAATGTGACTTTTACCTTGATAGGAGGCTAGCAGACCATCCTTGGGTTAAGAGATTTATTTCTGCGGCTTCCAGGTAACGTCCATCAGTTCGGTCTTTTGAATGGGGGGGGAGCAGAGAACTTTCAGTTACAATTTCAGGGAAAGTGTAAGAGTCATAAAGGCTCCATTGCTGGACAGGTCTAGATAGTTATTCATTCTTAACCCCCCTGACGGGTTTGGTTCTTGCTCCACTAGGG
The DNA here is from genome assembly GCF_905171765.1 of Bufo bufo. Taxonomy (NCBI): domain Eukaryota; kingdom Metazoa; phylum Chordata; class Amphibia; order Anura; family Bufonidae; genus Bufo; species Bufo bufo. The sequence continues at coordinate 7,702,637 of NC_053390.1, forward strand.
TGGTGGCCACCTCCTGCACTTCTCTCTCTCAGATTTGCAGAGCAGCAACTGGAGCACCCCCACACTTTTTAAGTATTATAGGCTCCTGCTTGATTCTGCTGTTTTTGGGAGGAAGGTTTTACAGCAGGGGTGTAGCTATATGGGAAGTGGCTGCTATGGGGCCCACCCAGGAGGAGGACTAAAAGATTTTAGTGTCAGCTGGGCTTCCTCAATAGTATTATACAATGACATTATAGACAGTGACATGACTTACAGTATATAGGTGTAGTAAATGGACGGAGCGGCTGCCGGCCCGGTCTGAGTGATCTTGACTAGCTACAGGAGTGGAGGCTGCACCGGAAGAGGAGGATGTGAAGAAGTTGCTGGGGAAGAGGATTCGATTCAAAAATTTCCTGTGGGGCCCAGTCATTTCTAGTTATGCCACTCTTCTACAGGCTGTAGTACCCCCTCATTATTATTATTATTATTATTTTTGATTGATAGTTTAATCCTGCATGGTGCTGCCATTGCTTACCTTTATGCTCTCTCCTCTGGAATTTTTTCCATACAATCACAGCCGGCTCCCAGCAGCTTTCCAAGCATGGCGCCGTACATAGTATAGAGGCTGTGCTTGGTATAAGTCATATGACCAATGTATTGTGACGTCACATGGCCTAGGAAGAGGGCAAAGCACTCACGGGGAAGGCCAGCCTCTTCTATCAGCTGATCAGCGGGGATCTCGGGTGTCTGACCTCCACTGATCAGATATTGATGACTTATCCTGGGGATAGGACCTCATTATTTATTACCGGATAACCCCTTCAAAAAGAATATTCTTTGAAGACCGTGTCCCGAGGAGAGAAGTGCGGTAGGACTCTGCGCCAGCAGTGAAAGAGAAATACGTGAGTGCTGGCCGTATACAATATAAAAGGGTGAATGGCCTATAGACGTGAATCGTTGTTATAGGAAAATCAGCCCAACGAAGCATCGATACTCAGATGTCTTGACTAGAAGAAAAAAGTGACATAGATAATTCTCCAGAACCTGATTCGCTCACTCCACCTGTCTATTGGACTGCGGGTGGTCCACAGAGAAGTCCAACTAGACATCCAACAACCTGCAGAGAGACCTCCAGAATCTTGAGGCAGATTGCATCAGAGACAACACAGGGAATTTATCACGAGGGTAACATTTATAAAGTCAGTTTTCCTTGAGTCTGTTTTGGCATACTTTACACCAAATTTATCAAATGGCGCACATTGTTTGTTAGATTTGGATCATCTTTAAAAAACAGTTTTCTCTGTATACTGGAGTGGCTTTTGGATTTTTTTTTTTTACTTTTTAAATAAGTTCCAATGATAAATTTGGAATTAAAATCATTAACATAGCAAAAAATACCCACTTTTCAACTTCATCTTGAAAAAGAGTGCCATCTTGTGCCATCCTGGAAAAGCGATCCACCACCCATATAACTGTGCATCCTGATGATGGCGGTAAATCTAATAAAGTCCATTCCAATATGTTGCCATGAAATATTAGGTAGAGGAGGGAAGCAGACACACAAGCCTCTGCCTAGAAGACTTGTTCTGAGGAAGGAAGCAGACCCGCAAGCCTCTACCTAGACTTGTTTTGAGGAGGGAAGCAGACCCGCAAGCCTCTGCCTAGAATTGTTTTGAAGAGGGAAGCAGACCCGCAAGCCTCTGCCTAGAAGAATTGTTCTGAGGAAGGAAGCAGACCCGCAAGCCTCTGCCTAGACTTGTTCTGAGGAGGGAAGCAGACCCGCAAGCCTCTGCCTAGAAGACTTGTTCTGAGGAGGGAAGCAGACCCGCAACCCTCTGCCTAGAAGACTTGTTCTGAGGAGAGAAGCAGACCCGCAAGCCTCTGCCTAGAAGACTGGTTCTAGGCACATGCAACACAAGAGGCAACAAAGTCTGAGACGTCCTGGGAAAGAGATGGCCACCAGTAGTACCTGGAAATTAGGTCTTGTGAGTACTGGAATGTCCCACAGGTTTATATTTATGCCTGCAGGCAAGGATCTGCCTTCTTGTGGCCACCATGACATATGTCTTCTCCAGAGGGATGTTCGATGATTCAGGCCAAATATGATGATATGTTGGGTAGTAGAGAACTGATGAGCCTAAAACTCAAGGTGAACAGTGCATTGATCGTGGAATCCATGAAAAGACTTAAGCTCTCCTTCATAGCATGGTGGCAGATGCAGGCCAGGACCTACAAATGGAGGAGCTGCTGTGGCAGTGAAGATGCTGCAGCCTGTGGATTCAGAACCAGAACAGAAACCACCAAGGAATCCAAGCGAGCCAAGATGGTGTTTATATATTGCAGGAGTTGCTCCTGACAACTGCACTGGTTAATAAGCTCCTTGAATACTTTAGGAAGTCCCACCTTGGGTGGATTAGTGGGATCCATGGCCGGAGCAAGCTCTAACAAAGTGGATGAGGATCCACTGTGTCATTTGAACAGGTATTGTTTAGAGCTTCTACTAGGAGCGTTACCAGCTCCCCTTGTCTGCACCCTTTAATGTCTGGACTCCACTGCAGGGGAACTACCAGGCTGCTACCTCTTGGAATATGAAATGTAAACCTAAATGGTACCAAAAAACAACTAGTCATCCCACAAAAATAACCCTTCATACAGGTACATGATGGAAAATGAAAAAAGTTCTGGGACCTCCAGTCAGACCGCACAGGATCCTGCAGGAAAACCCCCAGCAGGAGGTATCAGCCCTTGCCAGGATCAATGATACCTCCCAGACATGTTGGCACCTACATTTCATAAGGAATTATGAATCGCCTGGCCATCGCAGGCGCAAACCGGATACATATTTGTGTCCCGGTGGCCACGATGAACGTGCCTATGGTCTTTGTTAGAGGCTAGGATGCCCGCATATTCCTGCGACATTCTGGTCTGGGGCTATGAGCCCTAAGGAGTTTTATGGGTCATTTGCTGCCAGCATCAGAGTAGGAGGGGTGGACCGGCTGGCTACAGGTCATAAGCCCATGCAAGCCAGCGGGCGGGATCTTTCTCTGAAAGGGGGTCACATCATGCAAATGTGTTTGGAGAGATCTGGAAACCGCTGACATCAGCACCCCCCACGTGACTGCAGCTAAGGACTATTTCACCATCATAGAACTTTCAACTACCCGGTAATTGACTTTTTCTCTGCTTATAGAAACATAGAATGTGTCGGCAGATAAGAACCATTTGGCCCATCTAGTCTGCCCAATATACTGATACTATGGATAGCCCCCGGCCCTATCTTATATGAAGGATGGCCTTATGCCTATCCCATGCATGCTTAACCTCCTCCACTGTATTTGCAGCTACCACTTCTGCAGGAAGGCTATTCCATGCATCCACTACTCTCTCAGTAAAGTAATACTTCCTGATATTACTTTTAAACCTTTGCCCCTCTAATTTAAAACTATGTCGTCTTGTAGCAGTTTTTCTTCTTTTAAATATTCTCTCCTCTTTTACCTTGTTGATTCCCTTTATGTATTTAAAAGTTTCTATCATATCCCCTCTGTCTCGTCTTTCTTCCAAGCTATACATATTAACCCCTTAGGACTCAGCCCTATTTCACCTTAAGGACTTGGCCATTTTTTGCAAATCTGACCAGTGTCACTTTAAGTGCTGATAACTTTAAAACGCTTAGACTTATCCAGGCCATTCTGAGATTGTTTTTTTTCGTCACATATTGTACTTCATGACACTGGTAAAATGAAGTAAAAAAAAATTCATTTTTATTTATAAAAGTTACCAAAAATAGTTATTACTTTACATTCCCCATATGTCTACTTCATGTTTGGATCATTTTGGGAATGATATTATATTTTTGGGGGATGTTACAAGGCTTAGAAGTTTAGAAGCAAATCTTGAAATTTTTCTGAAATTTTCAAAAACCCAATTGTTAGGGACCAGTTCAGGTCTGAAGTCACTTTGCGAGGTTTACATAATAGAAACCACCCAAAAATGACCCCATTCTATAAACTACACCCCTCAAGGTATTCAAAACTGATTTTACAAACTTTGTTAACCCTTTAGGTGTTCCACAAGAATTCATGGAAAATAGATATACAATTTCAAAATGTCACTTTTTTGGCAGATTTTCGATTTTAAAATTTTTTTCCCAGTTACAAAGCAAGGGTTAACAGCCAAACCAAACTCAATATTTTTGGCCCGGATTCTGCAGTTTACAGAAACACCCCATATGTGGTTGTAAACCGCTGTACGGGCACACGGCAGAGCGCAGAAGGAAAGGAATTCCATACGGTTTTTGGAAGGCAGGTTTTGCTGGACTGGTTTTTTTGACACCCATGTCCGATTTCAAGCCACCTGATGCACCCCTACAGTAGAAACTCCATTAAAGTGACCCCATCTAAGAAACTACACACCTCAAGGTATTCAAAACTGATTTTACAAACGTCGTTAATCCTTTAGGTGTTCCACAAGAATTAATGGAATATAGAGATACAATTTCCAAATTTCACTTTTTTGGCAGATTTTCCATTTTAATCCATTTTTCCCAGTAACAAAGCAACGGTTAACAGCCAAACAAAACTCAATATTTATGGCCCTGATTCTGTAGTTTACAGAAACACCCCATATGTGGTCGTAAACTACTGTACGGGCACACGGCAGGGCGCAGAAGGAAAGGAATGCCATACGGTTTTTGGAAGGCAGATTTTGCTGGACTGTTTTTTTTGACACCATGTCCCATTTGAAGCCCCCCTGATGCACCCCTAGAGTAGAAACTCCAAAAAAGTGGCCCCATTTTAGAAACTACGGGATAGGGTGGCAGTATTGTTGGTACTAGTTTAGGGTACATATGATTTTTGGTTGCTCTATATTACACTTTTTGTGAGGCAAGATAACAAGAAATAGCTGTTTTGGCACCGTTTTTATTTTTTGTTATTTACAACATTCATCTGACAGGTTAGATCATGTGATATTTTTATAGACCAGGTTGTCACGGATGCGGCGATACCTAATATGTATACTTTTTTTTATTTATGTAAGTTTTACACAATGATTTCATTTTTGAAGCAAAAAGTGTTTCCATAGTCTGAGAGCCATAATTTTTTCAGTTTTTGGGCGATTACCTTGGGTAGGGAATGATTTTTGCGGGATGAGATGATGGTTTTATTGGCACTATTTTGGGGTGCGTGTGACTTTTTGATCGCTTGCTATTACACTTTTTGTGATGTAAGGTGACAAAAAATGGTTTATTTAGCACAGTTTTTATTTTTTACGGTGTTCATCTGAGAGGTTAGGTCATGTGATATTTTTATAGAGTCGGTCGATATGAACGCGGTGATACCAAATATGTATACTTTTTTTTTTATTTATGTAAGTTTTACACAATAACAGCTTTTTTCAAACAAAAAAAATTATGTTTTAGTGTCTCCATATTCTGAGCCATAGTTTTTTTTATTTTTTGGGCGATTGTCTCAGGTAGGGGCTCATTTTTTGCGGGATGAGGTGACGGTTAGATTGGTACTATTTTGGTGGGCAAACGCCTTTTTGATCGCTTGCTGTTGTACTTTTTGTGATGTAAGGTGACCAAAAAATGGTTTATTTAGCACAGTTTTTATTTTTTACGGTGTTCATCTGAGGGGTTAGATCATGTGATATTTTTATAGAGCCGGTCGATACAGACGCAGCGATACCTAATATGTATACTTTTCTTTTCTCCCCTATTTTTTTTTAACTTTATTTGGGGAAAATTACGTTTTTGTTTATTTTTACTTGAAACTTAAATTTTTTTGGTGGAAAACTTTATTTTTTCTACTTTTTTTTCACTTTATTTTTTGTCCCACTTTGGGGGGTATATTTCTTTACAATGCATTCCGAAACTTCTGTATTGGAATGCATTGGCTGTATGAGTAATACTGTGTGTATTACTCATGCAGCTGCAGCGTACTCAAGTTGTGTGTAATAGGTGTTTCTGGGTGATGTAGTGCAATAGACACTAACCTGGTACGGCTGACTCTCTGCAAGGGCAGGTGATGGTATAGATAGTTCGTGACGCCAGTGCCAAGTAAACGGTGGCACGCCGTTTGCGGATAGCAGGAATAAATTGAGGAACACGTGGTATTAAAACAGAACTCCAACTTTAGTAGTTTTCATGCAGAGACAATATTGGAATCGCAGTTCCTTGGCATACAGTCGATTTTGCAATACGGTTGATGCAGGCAATTACAGCTTAAGCAAGGTGATTACAGAGGGTTGAACACAGGACTTGCAGTACAGGAGCTTGCACTCTATTTCTGTCTGATCCTGGAATATAGCAATTCTTCACCAAGGCCCAATAACCTAGTTCTGGCTTTATATCCTTGGCTATAGCTTTAGAAAGTACCTCCTCTGTTATTTTTAGTACCTCTTGCTTCTCTGCACTTTGCCTCTGTCTCTCTCAGCTGCTTCCTCAGGCTCTTTAGCTAAGATATTCCTGTTTCTGCATATGGGAATTCAGGAGGGAATCTTCTCCTGGACAGCAGGCTTCAGGCCTGGACTTGTCTCTGACATTGTCTAATCTCCAACTGTAGACTACAGACACTAGACTCCGTCTCCCCTCTACTTCCCTGACTGGGCCTTATATAAACTAGGGCTCCCTAGCTCCCTCTAATGACTAGAAGCTGGAATGACACCCCTAGCAGGCCTGTACATGCAAGTGTCATAGTAACAGGGAAACACATAGCATTGCATTACATGACATTTTATAAAACTGACATATAACAACTTCCCCATAATTAAGGAGGGACGACAGCACACCAAGTGACACTTTGGTAGTGACGGGTATTACAGTTCCCGTACACTACATACCCCACTGCTTTAAGCTGAGTACGACCTCGTACTCCATCATGGGTCGCCCAACTGGAATCTCTACCTGAAATAGAAAATAGAGACATGCAGGCATACATACATGTAATTCATCTGCATTTACATTTACATCAGGTCCAATTGGCAAAAGTGAAGGGTAGTGACAAGGGGCGTCGTTCTCTTCTCTCAGGATAGTGAATGGAACAGGGGCGCTGACCTGGCACAGCGTAACATTATAACCAGGATAGTCCATGACAATGAATAAGTCCATAATAGAACAGCAAAATGGATAAAACAGTATAAAAGTTCTTGGAGGCTCAAAGAACAAACATGAGTCCGTACCCAGGTTATTTTTCTATTAAATCACAGAGGCTCTCATGCGGTGGAGTCCATCTCTGGGCACATTTCCTTTTTTAAAAGAGCAAAAATCTCAGAGGCTCAGGTTCTTTTGAGTCTGTCTCCGGGCACGGTTCCTTAGTATGAAGTTGCACAATAAAAGGACAGCAAAGACAAGTGCTGTAATACCCCTGATCAACCTGAAAAGGGGGTGAAGGGTAAAAGGTGCAACTAAAGAAACAGGCACAACTTGGCGTGGGGTAGCAAAAGCAGGCAGGAGATCCTGGAAACAAACGTGGCCTTGCTGACTTTGTGATTTCAGTGGTCAACACCTACCACTGAGCCGTGGACAAACTGGCAGCCGCAACAAAGGACCAGAAACGTAGGACTCCTGTCCTGGAAGGGTTAATACCCTCATTCATTGAGGAAATAAATCAAAGGCCTAGCAGGCTGATTACAGTGGCATATCATAACCACTTGGCTCCGCTGGCAGGTATCGTCTGTAGTATTCTTCTACAGGAGGGTGTGCCCACATAACAGTGTCAGGGGGCAGCTGTAGAGTAAAGGGGCCCCTAATAGGTATTGGCCCCATAGGCCTAGGGGTGAACCCTCTGGTGGACCGTGCATGATCACTGCAGGGTGTAACGTGCTTGGCACCGCCGCAGCAAACGGTCCGGTGCTCTGGGTGCAGCAGTTTACGGCAATCGCGGGTCCGGTCTGGGGCACTGACGGAGCGGTGGCAACAGAAGGCGGTCTACGGGTGGTGACAGGCACCCTTACCTCATCCTTCCTTGGCGGTGTCCGGATCCTGACGGTGTGTATCTTGCGCAACTCCCGCAACTTCTCCTCCAGCCGGACGATCTGCTCACCGATGCTCTCTGTGTCGGAGTCGCTGTCATCTGCTGGCGCCGCCGGCGCAGGTACAGTCACCGATGGTGCGGACTCGGCCTCTGCAGATTCTGGCGATGCGTCTGGTCTCCGACCCATCCGGATGTTCTTAAAGGTATTTTGAAGTCCTTTTAACTGTTCCAGCTCTGATATGGTCTTCTCCCGACGAGGCAGCTCGGGGGAAGGATAGGGGCTCACCCATTTCTCCAACACGGTTGGCTGCCAGAAGACATTAGGCCCAATGAAGGAGCTCTGCTCCTGAAAGGCGTGATGGGCCGGCTCTGGAGAGCGTTCCGGTTCCCGCTCGCAGCCAGAGTAGTCTTCTCCTTCTTCTGCCTCCCAGTCCTCAGGCGCTCGTTTGGGACGGGTCACGGCAGTGGCATAAGGGCCTCGCAGGCTCTCGGCAGGGGTGTATTCCACTTCCTCTCCCTCGCGGAGGCTATGCTGGTAAGAAGGGAGGTAGTCTCTTTTGACAGACCTTCGATTCACATAGAGGTCTCTGCCAGTAAGATAGTCTTGGATGAACCCGTAGCCACGGGATTTGTCAAATGACAGCACCACTCCCTTTCTCCTTTCCAGGCGGGGTTGGGTGTACGTATGCTTTTGATGTATTGTCTTAGTTAGTTCCTCATAGAGGATTTTGGTCTTTGTATTCCGCTTTATAGCGGCCTCTCGGATCTCCGCCATCAGGGAGGACCATTTGAAAGATGGTTGGAAAAAGTCTCTCCACGAGCCATAGTAGGGCTCGGGTTCTTTCTCCCTTGGGCGGCAGGCGGGTTGCTCCGGTCCCGGAGCGTAGGCCGGTGGAGCCTCCTCTGGCTCTACACCAACATCAGGCACTTGCGGTATTTCAGGCGTCGACATTGCAGCACAATGATGCTCACTTTTCAACATGCTCGATCCTTCTGAGGAGAGCGATAGGGTCACATCAATTAAAGCAGCCAGCTCCTCCCATTGCACTGGGAGGCCGCCCCCCAGGTATTCCAGTATATGGAAGGCGGTGTCCACGCTGGCAGACATGCAAATGTCCAGATAAGCAGTGGCGCCTGGCCTTGAACTCCTTCCCGCTTTTTCCTCAGAAAGGCGCCAATTTTTCCCGCCTTTTCGGGATGAAGATGACGCAGCAGTAAATTCAGCAAGCTCAGCGGCCATTTTTAGCAAGAAACGCTGTCTGTTCACTGACAGCAAGCAGGATTGTAAAAAGTCCACAAAACCACACTCCAATGCGGCGATTTTCTTCCTCTGTGTAGCGCAACACTGCACAGCGCTTTTTAGAGGTTTTTGGTACACTTTGGGTATGATTTTCAGTCCACAAAGTCCAAAGTCCACTTGAATAAAACAGGCAAATTGTCACTTTGGTCACAGGGCAACTGTATAAGGCACAAAGTTCACGCTTCTTGGACTAGAAAGCGTGCGAATCCTGTTCGTGACGCCAAAAGAGAGGTGCAGCGTACTCAAGTTGTGTGCAGTAGGTGTTTCTGGGTGATGACCAACCTGGTACGGCTGACTCTCTGCAAGGGCAGGTGATGGTATAGATAGTTCGTGACGCCAGTGCCAAGTAAACGGTGGCACGCCGTTTGCGGATAGCAGGAATAAATTGAGGAACACGTGGTATTAAAACAGAACTCCAACTTTAGTAGTTTTCATGCAGAGACAATATTGGAATCGCAGTTCCTTGGCATACAGTCGATTTTGCAATACGGTTGATGCAGGCAATTACAGCTTGAGCAAGGTGATTACAGAGTGTTGAACACAGGACTTGCAGTACAGGAGCTTGCACTCTATTTCTGTCTGATCCTGGAATATAGCAATTCTTCTCCAAGGCCCAATAACCTAGTTCTGGCTTTATATCCTTGGCTATAGCTTTAGAAAGTACCTCCTCTGTTATTTTTAGTACCTCTTGCTTCTCTGCACTTTGCCTCTGTCTCTCTCTCGCAGCTTCCTCAGGCTCTTTAGCTAAGATATTCCTGTTTCTGCATATGGGAATTCAGGAGGGAATCTTCTCCTGGACAGCAGGCTTCAGGCCTGGACTTGTCTCTGACATTGTCTAATCTCCAACTGTAGATTACAGACACTAGACTCCGTCTCCCCTCTACTTCCCTGACTGGGCCTTATATAAACTAGGGCTCCCTAGCTCCCTCTAATGACTAGAAGCTGGAATGACACCCCTAGCAGGCCTGTACATGCAAGTGTCATAGTAACAGGGAAACACATAGCATTGCATTACATGACATTTTATAAAACTGACATATAACAACTTCCCCATAATTAAGGAGGGACGACAGCACACCAAGTGACACTTTGGTAGTGACGGGTATTACAGTTCCCGTACACTACACAGCTTCCGGGGCCTGTGAGATCCAGGGGGCTGGATCTCACAGGCTCTTCACCGGAAGGCAGCGCGATGCCTTCCTTAGACATCGCGCTGCCTTCCATGCCATCGGGTCCCCCCCACAACCACATGGGGACCCGATGGCACCGCCGCCGCAAACCGCATGTAAAGCTGCAAACCGCAGGTCTGAATTGACCTGCGGTTTGCGGCGATCGGCGATACGGGGGGGGTCACATGACCTCCCCCCCGGCGTTGTGACAGGATGCCCGCTGAATGATTTCAGCGGCATCCTGTTCCGACTAACCCCCGCCGCGCCGCAATCGCTGTTTAAACCCATGATGTACCGGTACGTCATGGATCCTTAAGGACTCGGGAAACATGCCGTACCGGTACGTCATGCGTCCCTAAGGGGTTAAGGTCCTTTAATCTTTCCTGGTAAGTTTTATCCTGCAATCCATGTACAGTCGTGGCCAAAAGTTTTGAGAATTACATAAATATTGGAAATTGGAAATGTTGCTGCTTAAGTTTTTATAATAGCAATTTGCATATACTCCAGAATGTTATGAAGAGTGATCAGATGAATTGCATAGTCCTTCTTTGCCATTAAAATTAACTTAATCCCCAAAAAAACTTTCCACTGCATTTCATTGCTGTCATTAAAGGACCTGCTGAGATCATTTCAGTAATCGTCTTGTTAACTCAGGTGAGAATGTTGATGAGCACAAGGCTGGAGATCATTATGTCAGGCTGATTGGGTTAAAATGGCAGACTTGACATGTTAAAAGGAGGTTGATGCTTGAAATCATTGGTCTTCCATTGTTAACCATGGTGACCTGCAAAGAAACGTGTGCAGCCATCATTGCGTTGCATAAAAATGGCTTCACAGGCAAGGATATTGTGGCTACTAAGATTGCACCTCAATCAACAATTTATAGGATCATCAAGAACTTCAAGGAAAGAGGTTCAATTCTTGTTAAGAAGGCTTCACGGCATCCAAAAAAGTCCATCAAGCGCCAGGATCGTCTCCTAAACAGGATTCAGCTGCGGGATCGGAGTGCCACCAGTGCAGAGCTTGCTCAGGAATGGCAGCAGGCAGGTGTGAGCGCATCTGCACGCACAGTGAGGCGAAGACTTTTGGAAAATGGCCTGGTGTCAAGAAGGCCAGCAAAGAAGCCACCTCTCTCCAAAAAAAACATCAGGGACAGATTGATCTTCTGCAGAAAGTATGGTGAATGGACTGCGGAGGACTGGGGCAAAGTCATATTTTCTGATGAAGCCTCTTTCCGATTGTTTAGGGCATCTGGAAAAAGGCTTGTCTGGAGAAGAAAAGGTGAGCGCTACCATCAGTCCTGTGTCATGTCAACAGTAAAGCATCCTGAGACCATTCATGTGTGGGGTTGCTTCTCATCCAAGGGAGTGGGCTTACTCACAATTTTGCCCAAAAACACAGCCATGAATAAAGAATGGTACCAAAACACCCTCCAACAGCAACTTCTTTCAACAATCCAACAACAGTTTGGTGAAGAACAATGCATTTTCCAGCACGATGGAGCACCGTGCCATAAGGCAAAAATGATAACTAAGTGGCTCGGGGACCAAAACGTTGACATTTTGGGTCCATGGCCTGGAAACTCCCCAGATCTTAATCCCATTGAGAACTTGTGGTCAATCCTCAAGAGGCGAGTGGACAAACAAAAACCCACTAATTCTGACAAACTCCAAGAAGTGATTATGAAAGAATGGGTTGCTATCAGTCAGGAACTGGCCCAGAAGTTGTTTGAGAGCATGCCCAGTCGAATTGCAGAGGGCCAACACTGCAAATACTGACTCTTTGCATAAATGTCATGTAATTGTCGATAAAAGCCTTTGAAACGTATGAAGTGTGTGTAATTATATTTCACTACATCACAGAAACAACTGAAACAAAGATCTAAAAGCAGTTTAGCAGCAAACTTTGTGAAAACTAATATTTGTGTCATTCTCAAAACTTTTGGCCACGACTGTACTAGTTTAGTAGCTCTTCTCTGAACTCTCTCCAAAGTATCAATATGCTTCTGGAGATATGGTCTCCAGTACTGAGCACAATACTCCAAATTAGGTCTGTAGAGCGGAATGAGCGCCTCCCTCTGTCTACTGGTAATGCCTCTCCCTATACACCCAAGCATTCTGCTAGCATTTCCTGCTGCTCTATGACATTGTCTGCCTACCTTTTAAGTCTTCTGAAATAATGACCCCTAAATCCCTTTCCTCAGATACTGAGGTTAGGACTGTATCACTGATTGTATATTCTGCTCTTGGGTTTTTACGCCCCAGGTGCATTATCTTGCACTTATCAACATTACATTTTAGTTGCCAGATTTTTGACCATTCCTCTAGTTTTCCTAAATCCTTTTCCTTTCGGTGTATCCCTCCATGAACATCAACCCTGTTACAAATATTTGTGTCATCAGCAAAAAGACACACCTTACCATTGAGGCCTTCTGCAATTTCGCTGATAAAGATATTAAACAATATGGGTCCCAGAACAGATCCCTGAGGTACCCCACTGGTAACAAGACCATGGTCTGAATATACTCCATTCACTACAACCCTCTGTTGTCTGTCCCTCAGCCACTGCCTAATCCATTCAGTCCACGCACAAAGACTGCAATTTATTGATGAGCCTTCTATGTGGGACAGTATCAAAAACCTTACTAAAGTCTAGATAAGCGATGTCTACTGTACCTCCGCCATCTATTATTTTAGTCACCCAATCAAAAAAATCAAGTTTTTAAAAAGATTAGTTTGACATGATCTACCTGAAGTAAACCCATGCTGTTTTTCATCTTTCAATCCATGGGATTTTAGATGTTCCACAATCCTCTCCTTAAGTATGGTTTCCAATAATTTCCCCACTATTGATGTCAGGCTTACTGGCCTATAGTTGCCCGATTCCTCCCTACTACCTTTCTTGTGAATGGGCACAACATTTGCTAATTTCCAATCTTTTGGGACGACTTCTATTACCAGTGATTGATCTAACGAGAAGCTGGTGGCAGATACCCGGGCTGAGACAGCGCTGTTTTCACTGCTGCAGTGAAAAGGCTCTCTCAGCTTGTTGCCTCTCTGTGCCCGCGTGGACAGGAGGTGTATATGTAAACTGTACCAAGCTGACCTTACCTGCTCCTCTGGAGGGCGTAACGTCACGCTTTGGTAACCCATGACCATACCGCCTTTCGTGAGCTCGACGTAGGTGACGTCAAGCGGGCACGAGGTGTGGTATTCGTCACAGATGTATTGTACAAAAGTACTAAAATATGAAAAATATTCTACATATTTAATATTACTGCCTTAATCTGTTGTTTTTACTGTGAAGTAAGCAGCACAAATACCCACAAAGAACAACAGCGGAATTGCTGGGTCTTTGGCTTTCCCTCCAAAAATAACATTTGATAAAATCTGAACAATAAATTACATGTACTACAAAATGTTGCCTCTGAAACCTACAACTCGGCAGACAAAAAACAAGCCTACATACAGCTACATCATCCGAAATATAAAAATGTTGCGAGTCTTGGAATACGACAATGAAAATACAGCTACATCATCCGAAATATAAAAATGTTGTGAGTCTTGAAATACGACAATGAAAATACAAAAAGAACAATTTGTCATAAATGACAACCAGGCCTGGTCATTAGGAGGTTAAAGATGTTTGGTTATGGTGTTTTTTGGCTTCCTGTCGGTGAACTCCAGTCATCAGATCCATGATTATCAGTAAGCTCCGATGTCACATGTGATTATTGTACAGATACAGACGTCTCAGTGGGCTGGTTCCCCAACATAATCAGGCATTTAACATTTTTGAGTTTTATCAAGTCATAATTTACTGTATCTGATACAAGTCATGACCAGGTGTAGAGCAGAATCCTGGACTTTGTCAGGAAGTTATAGAAAGATTAATAATGCTGGAATCTCACATGCAGTTTTTTAACCACAGCCAGGAATAGATTCAGTATGAATGGCTTATACCTCTGCTTCCTGATGGATCCATTTCCAGTCTAAGCCCTTATGCACACCACCATATCTACGTTGCAGTTCGAAAATTGCAGATCTACAAAACACGTATACCGGTCAAGTGCATGCCACCATTTCTTTTTAGCTCCTGCTGAAATGTCCATACCTGTTTGCAAAACGGGCAAGTATAGGACGTGTAGTAACATCTTTCTGAGGCCATAGAATGGACATACAGATGCGGATAGCACACAGTGTACTGTCCGCATCTTTTGTGGTCCCATTAAAATGAATCCGATCGGATGCAGACTGAACATATGGTCGTGTCCATGAGTCCTAATAAAAATGTTATTTATTGTGTAGTTTGGGAGAAAAAAAACTGATTTCAATTTTTATCTTAACAGAAAACCTGAATACGAATTCTGATGGAAAGTTCATGTTATCACTGAATATTAAAGCAGAAGATGAAGATATCATGCAGCACTTTTCAGGAGAAAACCTAATTTCCTTTAATGTACATTCCGGACTTTACAGTACAGATCTGTCATATAATTCCACTAATTATGACGAACCTTGTCCTGATAAATCACACATTGCTATCCTAAGTAGAGGTCAGAAAGAGTGTAAATGGTTTACTACTGTGAAACCTTTCTCAAGGCTTTCAATACATAGCAGAATTCACACAGGGGAGAAACTATGCTCCTGTTCAGAATGTGAAAATTGTTTTACCCAGAAATCACATCTAGTTAAACATGATAGAAGTCACACAGGAGAGAGACCATATTCATGTTCACAATGTGGGAAATGTTTTACACAAAAATCAAGTCTTGTTATACATCAGAGAACTCATACAGGAGATAAGCCATATTCATGTTCAGAATGTGGTAAGTGTTTTACATGTAAATCATATCTTGTTAAACATGGGAGAACTCACACAGGAGAAAAGCCGTATTCGTGTTCAGAATGTGGAAAATGTTTTACAGGTAAATCAAGTTTTGTTAACCATGGCAGAATTCACACAGGAGAGAAGCCATATTCGTGTTCAGAATGTGGGAAAAGTTTTACACAAAAATCAGTTCTTGTTAGACATGAGAGACGTCACACAGGAGAGAAGCCATATTCATGTTCAGAATGTGGGAAATGTTTTACAGATAAATCAACTGTTACTATACATATGAGAAGTCACACAGGAGAGAAGCCGTATTCATGTTCAGAATGTGGGAAACGTTTTACAGATAAATCAACTCTTATTATACATGAAAGAATTCACACAGGAGAGAAGCCATATTCATGTTCAGAATGTGGGAAATGTTTTACACATAAATCAGTTCTTGTTACACATGAGAGAAGACACACAGGAAAGAAACCATATTCATGTTCACAGTGTGGGAAGTGCTTTTCAGATAAATCAAATCTTGTTATACATGAGAGATGTCACACAGGAGAGAAGCCGTATTCATGTTCAGAATGTGGGAAAAGTTTTACAGATAAATCCACTCTTATTATACATGAAAGAATTCACACAGGAGAGAAGCCATATTCATGTTCAGAATGTGGGAAATGTTTTACACATAAATCAGTTCTTGTTACACATGGGAGAAGACACACAGGAAAGAAACCATATTCCTGTTCACAGTGTGGGAAGTGCTTTTCAGATAAATCAAATCTTGTTATACATGAGAGATGTCACACAGGAAAGAAACCATTTTGACATTTTATGGACCTCTCCAGTCATTATGAAAAATACAGACATTCCTCTGACCTGTTTAAGAAAGATGGTTTTGTTAATACTTACGCAGCTGCCATGCTGTTTATGCCACCATTAGTGTTGAGTGAATTCAAGCATACAAAACAGAATTCGATCCAAAGTTTAGGAAAAACTTGATTAGCCGCGAAGCCAAATTTCCTTGAGCTTCGTGGAAACAAATCAATTTTTCCTATAATGGCTGAAAATTAAAAAAATATTCTCACCTCATCCACTTGATCACGGAGAGGCCGTCCACTCTGTCTTGATTGAAGAACACCCGCCAAAGCACATGCAGTGAGCGTGAAGACGTCAACACATGATCATGCTGGGCGCACCCAGTGACGTCATTAGTGATAGCAACACTGCACGCGGCCAGCATTATTACGTCGTGACATCGTCACGCTCACCACAGGTCCTTTAGTGGATTTTCTTCAATCAAGTTGGGAGCGGATGGCCTCTCCGTGAGCAAGTGGATGAGGTTAATATAATATTTTTTTTATCCCTGGATTAACCCCCTGAGCACCTGAATGTGAGTCTCAGAGGCCACAATCAGAGTTGAGCAGCATCTGAGGGGTTAAATAATGGTGGGGGGGACAGGTTATTCCTGGGAATCTTTTGTGCTTCAAGAATTGGATAGAAATTGTGAGTTTGTTTTCAATTTATCATTTAGTGCCTACAGCAATCCATGATCTCCGACTCACTAATGTAATGGCTACCTGATGAATCTACCACATCTTCTTGAGATTGGATTGATCCACAGACACTACAATTCTGTTTCCTTCCCACCTTCGTAATTCCCTCCTCCCTTTTCCCATTCCCAGAGACACGCGTTGAAATATGAGTTTACTGTCTGTGCAGTTCAATCCAGATTCTTTCTACCAGTTTTATTCCTGTGAATTACAATATTTCATTTGCTGATTACGCCCAAGTTCTTCTCAGTGATGGCTCTGTATCCTAGATTTCTGTGTTTGTAAAATTGTTAAAAAAAAATCTAATAAAACGTGTTAAAAAAAAGCGGGTTTCCTAATATCTCCCTCTGATAGAAGCTCTGACATCAGGCTCTATACAGTCATACAGGGGTGGACATTACCCATAAGCTTCATTTATATCTACCATGTATGGATTTTACAGGACGTCTCTGATAGAGCAGTGTAGTCTACTATACCGGCCCGATGGAGGCCAAAAGGACACGCTCCCATCATGTGACTGGAGCCTTATGGATATGACTGACATAAAAAGAACACATAGCCTCTAATGTAATGTGAGAAGAAACTTTGGAGGTCCTCCATTACATGTAACTTCACATGACGGGTCTTACCTTGTGATATAAGAGGCTGGTGCTCTTCCATCATGGCCTCCTTGTACAGATACTTGTGTCCTTCTATATACTCCCACTCCTCCATGGAGAAATAGACAGTGACATCCTGACACCTTATAGGAACCTGACAACACAATGAAACCGTCATCATCCAGACCCCTCCAGTGCTGTTACTGGAGAATTTCCCAGCAGTGTCACCTCTCCAGTCAGCAGCTCAATTATCTTGTGGGTGAGCTCTAGGATCTGAGGGGGAGGCTCTGTGAGGGGTCCTGCTCCGCCCGCCTGACTCCTGAAGATGGATGATGGGAGTCACACAGTCCCCTGATGTCTTCTTCACTATTGTGTACTCCTGTGGATGGAGAGAGACACTTAGGGAATAAACCCTTCAGGGGCCATATGCTCTCCTCCGGCCCTCTTCTCTTGGGTACAACGTGCCTACTTACCTTCTCATGGCTCCTACAACATGACTATTGGACACAGATGACATGATACATCATTCACCATATTGAGGGCTGATCTTCAGGTTCTCATCACTTGGAAGGTCTGAAGGCCGTTCTACAGGACCCTGGACTCTTCCTATTCCTTCCTTTGATGGATTCTCCTTCCCACTGTCTGACTTTTTACAGAATACAATAAAGAGGAGAGAAATTTAGAAAAGTTCATCTTGGAGATCATCTCCCTGCTGAATGGAGAGGTAAAGTCTAATAATCTTCTGATGATCTCCTTCCTGTCCATCCTTGGTGGTCATTCAAGAAAAGAGCTGGAGGCTTCTAGTACTGCAGGCGCCTTTATGAGAAGAGGAGAGGAAATCATCCAGGGGACAAGACCAGATGTCACCTCCAGAACCGCACTTCCTGAGCCTGGAGGGGCCCCGCTTCTCAGAGCTCCCACCACATGGATTCCTGGGGCCCCAACATAAGAGATTTCTGGTGGCTCCACAGGAGATAAATGTCTGATAGATGCAGGTCCCACCTCTGGGCTGTGCTCAGCTGTGTCCAGAACTCCTAGAGAAGAGACTGGAGAGAGCTGAGCTCAGGCCGGGCCCCTGCTCCATTCATTCTCCTAGATTCAGGGGCTTCTCCTAGATTCACCAGGCCAGTCAGGGGCTCCAGTTCTCTACATAAAATCCGGATGATGACAACCTCTACAATTACTATTACTCAACCCTAAACTACCACCTCACCAGGACAGTCAGGGGACACCGGTTCTCTACAGAAAATCTGAACCATGACAAGCCACACTACTACAGGGGGAGGGATGTAATACTACTACTTTACAAAGTGCATCTGGAATACGCAGTCCAGTTGTGGGCACCAGTACATAGAAAGGATGCACTGCAGCTGGAACAAGTACAGAGGAGAAAAGCTGTTCCATGTAAAATGTGCTCAAAAGACAAGGAGGCACTGCCTCCGACTGGAGAGGAAAAAGTTCAGTTTCCAGAAGCATCAAAGCTTCTTTACTGTGAGAACTGTGAATCTGTGGAATAGACTTCCTCAGGACGTGGTCACAGCAGGAGCAGTGGACAGTTTCAAAAAGGGTTTAGACGAATTCTTAAAAGTAAAAAATATACAGTTGCAAGAAAAAGTATGTGAACCCTTTGGAATTATATGGATTTCTGCACAAATTGGTCATAAAATGTGATCTGATCTTCATCTAAGTCACAACAATAGACAATCACAGTCTGCTTAAACTAATAACACACAAATAATTAAATGTTTCCATGTTTTTATTGAACACACCATGTAAACATTCACAGTGCAGGTGGAAAAAGTATGTGAACCCCTAGACTAATGACATCTCCAAGAGCTAATTGGAGTGAGGTGTCAGCCAACTGTAGTCCAATCAATGAGATGAGATTGGAGGTGTTTGTTACAGCTGCCCTGCCCTATAAAAAACACACACCAGTTCTGGGTTTGCTTTTCACAAGAAGCATTGCCTGATGTGAATGATGCCTCGCACAAAAGAGCTCTCAGAAGACCTACGATTAAGAATGGTTGACTTGCATAAAGCTGGAAAGGGTTATAGAAGTATCTCCAAAAGCCTTGCTGTTCATCAGTCCACGGTAAGACAAATTGTCTATAAATGGAAAAAAGTTCAGCACTGCTGCTAGTCTCCCTAGGAGTGGCCGTCCTGTAAAGATGACTGCAAGAGCACAGCGCAGACTGCTCAATGAGGTGAAGAAGAATCCTAGAGTGTCAGCTAAAGACTTACAAAAGACTTAAAAAAATGTTTTTATTGAACACACCATGTAAACATTCACAGTGCAGGTGGAAAAAGTATGTGAACCCTTGGATTTAATAACTAGTTGAACCTCCTTTGGCAGCAATAACTTCAACCAAACGTTTCCTGTAGTTGCAGATCAGACGTGCACAACGGTCAGGAGTAATTCTTGACCATTCCTCTTTACAGAACTGTTTCAGTTCAGCAATATTCTTGGGATGTCTGGTGTGAATTGCTTTCTTGAGGTCATGCCACAGCGTCTCAATCGGGTTGAGGTCAAGACTCTGACTGGGCCACTCCAGAAGGCGTATTTTCTTCTGTTTAAGCCATTCTGTTGTTTATTTACTTCTATGCTTTGGGTCGTTGTCCTGTTGCAACACCCATCTTCTGTTGAGCTTCAGCTGGTGGACAGATGGCCTTAAGTTCTCCTGCAAAATGCCTTGATAAACTTGGGAATAAATTTTTCCTTCGATGATAGGAATCCGTCCAGGCCCTGATGCAGAAAAGCAGCCCCAAACCATGATGCCCCACCACCATACTTCACAGTTGGGATGAGGTTTTGATGTTGGTGTGCTGTGCCTCTTTTTCTCCACACATAGTGTTGTGTGTTTCTTCCAAACAATTCAACTTTGGTTTCATCTGTCCACAGAATATTTTGCCAGTACTGCTCTGGAACATCCAGGTGCTCTTGTGCAAACTGTAAACGTGCAGCAATGTTTTTTTTGGACAACAGTGGCTTCCTCTGTGGTATCCTCCCATGAAATCCATTCTTGTTTAGTGTTTTACGTATCGTAGATTCGCTAACAGGGATGTTAGCATATGCCAGAGACTTTTGTAAGTCTTTAGCTGACACTCTAGGATTCTTCTTCACCTCATTGAGCAGTCTGCGCTGTGCTCTTGCAGTCATCTTTACAGGACGGCCACTCCTAGGGAGACTAGCAGCAGTGCTGAACTTTTTTCCATTTATAGACAATTTGTCTTACCGTGGACTGATGAACAGCAAGGCTTTTGGAGATACTTCTATAACCCTTTCCAGCTTTATGCAAGTCAACCATTCTTAATCGTAGGTCTTCTGAGAGCTCTTTTGTGCGAGGCATCATTCACATCAGGCAATGCTTCTTGTGAAAAGCAAACCCAGAACTGGTGTGTGTTTTTTATAGGGCAGGGCAGCTGTAACAAACACCTCCAATCTCATCTCATTGATTGGACTACAGTTGGCTGACACCTCACTCCAATTAGCTCTTGGAGATGTCATTAGTCTAGGGGTTCACATACTTTTTCCACCTGCACTGTGAATGTTTACATGGTGTGTTCAATAAAAACATGGAAACATTTAATTATTTGTGTGTTATTAGTTTAAGCAGACTGTGATTGTCTATTGTTGTGACTTAGATGAAGATCAGATCACATTTTATGACCAATTTGTGCATAAATCCATATCATTACAAAGGGTTCACATACTTTTTCTTGCAACTGTAAATGCTTATGAAAACGTTTAGAAATATGAGTCTCACTTCCTTCTGGGATTCGCGTCCCAACCTATCCCTTGGTTGAACTTGATGGACGTTTGTCTTTTTTCAACCGTATTAACTATGTAACTATGTACTCCACTCTTTACTGCCACCCCAGTTTCCTTGGTAACTATAGGGCCCAGCCTGTGAGGTAAGGTGGAGCCTGGAGGACACTGGACATTTTTCATTATTAGGCACCGGGCCCCATACTCTCTGGGTGGGGTCAGTCTCCTAGGTAACTATAGGGCTCGGCTTCTGAGGTGAGGAGGAGTTGGAGAACACTGAAAATTTCTCATTAATAGGCCCCATACTGGGAGAGGGGCAGTCACCTCTGTAACTAAAGGGTCCGACCAGTGAGGTCAACAGTAGCCTGTATCTGCTGCACAGCAAGGACTGAAGGACCTCTGATGATACCACCATGAGATCAATGAAGGGGCAGAGATAAGGATAGGGGTAGAGGTGGTGAAGGACCTGTGATGATGATGATTTTATCTGTTCTTTTTACCTATTATCTTTTTATGATCCACTCTTCATTTTGGGTTTAACTGTCTGATAAAAACGTTTAAAAACAACCTTTATTGTATTTCAATAGACCTCCTAAGTACTGGGCCCGTTTTTGGTTTTGCTTTTTTGTTTTTTTCCTCCCCACGTTCCAATACCCATAAATTTTACGTTCATATAGCCATATCAGAACTTTATTTTTTAGTTGTATTTTTTTAATGGCACCATTTAATTTACCAATAGGGGAGAGAGAAAACCTACAGAATAAAAAGGTGGAGCCTCTCACCTCAGTGGTTTACAAACCATGCAAGTAGGTTCTTTCGTTTCCCCCACCAGGATAAGTCCTTCAGGGTCCAGCCGGAGATCTGCAATCTGGCCTCTAAGTAACCTCCATTCTTCTTCAAGGCTGACAGAATTTCTGCCTGACGCTGTCAAGATTGGAATTAGGCCCACTCTACTACTGGAATACAGGCAACAAGGGACCCCAGAATCGACATCGCCTTTGTCATCTTTGGAGTTGTCAAAATCCAAAATCCATAACCTAGACTGGACTTGTAGCATTTACATCTGGTAAATAAATTCTTTGGATTTTTGAGTCCAGAAGAAGGTCCAGGAACATCTGATGTCTTTCAGTGTCATTCTGGATTTTTTGATATTTATAATCCATCCTAAGTATTCCAGAGTCCTCACCACTTCCTGAACTGCTACTGTACAATCTTGGAATGACTTTGCCAAGATCAAAAAGTCATCCAGAGAAGGAATGAATATGATGTCTTTTTCTTTTATGTACGAGGCCATCTCTGCTATTACTTTGTTAAAAACCCTTGGAGCCATAGATAGCCCGAAGGGAAGTGCCTGTGTGCCAGATGACGCAGCTGACTGCCTATGTGGATTGCTATCCTTAGGAATTTGTGATAATCCAGATGATAATAAGCATCTTTCAAATCTACAACTGCTATTAAGCAATTCAGAAAAAGAAGCTGAATCGTTGATGTAATAATTTAAATTTTATATTTCCAGAAGTACTGCCGAACCCAGAAATTCTGTTAATCCTCTTCACAGTATGCTCCACCAGAGGAGCCCATGGCGCCAGTCGCAAGACCACAGAAGAGACCCAGGATATGGATATGTCTTTGATATGATTTACCTATCATTTTATATGGTTTAATATAAATTTTATATCAAATAATAAGCTTTTTATATCATTTTATAAGTCCTTATCAAATGATAAGCTTTTATTAACACTTTATATCCCATTTATAACATTTTTATACAGTTTTATACCACTTTTATGTCATTTTGTGATTTGATATCACTTTGATATCATTTTGATATGCCTTTTATATACACTGAATTTGAATAAAAAACCTGAAATGTCACATTCCTGCTATAAATGTACATTTTCCCGCAGGTCCACGAGCGTACAGTAGATTGAAACTTGAAGTGGGTTATGAGCATAGCACAGGACGACAGCTGTTAACTGAAACTCACGGCCCTTACATCCTAACATCAAACTTTTCATTTCCTCCAAGACCACACATATGAGTATCAGGTAGCAGCTATGACAACCTTAGAGGTGTTAATTTTCTCGGGATCTGTCTATAGCAGAGTTAACACAAAAACTATTGATATCGTTTCAACAGCTGAGGCAAATACTATGCAGTATCTATCCATATTTTTATAGCATCTCTTTTCAGGAAACAAAATGATTGTGATTGGCTGTATCTCCGCCAACACATATTGCATATGCTTATGGTAAGAAAAATGGCTTAATATAAATTTTATATCAAATGATAAGCTTTACATAGCACTTTATAAGTCCTTATTAAATGATAAGCTTTTATTAACACTTTATATCCCATTTATAACATATTGTCACGGCTGTATGTGAGCAACAAGAGCATACACAGTAAATAGAGCTACTGACCGGACCCAAACTAGGGAGGATAAAGGGTGACCCCTGACAGACCCTCAAAGCTCTCCCTATGCTGCTAAAGCACATGCCCGGATCCAAATGGTGGCACGAGGCATGCCCGCGTACCTAAGACTGATGACCACTGTAACCCCTACAATAGTGGAAGGGGCATGGCCACCGGTGCCCTGCTCAGTATATGGAGGGAACCGTGGTCGCCTCAGATCCAGTCAGAAAATAAACAGGTACACTACAATGTCTGCACACTTAGCTGAAGGAGCTGCAGCAGCAGAGAAGACGGATCCAAAGACGGCTGGCAATATCCGGAGTACTTGCTGCAGCACAACACAGGTCCAGTGAAATGATAGCTTACAAGTGAAGATACTCAAGCAAGAGCTACAACTCAAATGAGAAATTTAATCCACACCCTACAAAGGAGGAGGGGTGATTTAAAGGCAGGGAAATCAAATGCAGGAGGAACAGCTGGGAGGAAGGAAACAGAAAGTAAAGACCTCATCACAGGGGCGGAGAAACAGAGCAGTGAGAACTCCTCCAAGCTCTAGTAGTGACATCATCACAGGGGTGGAGAAACAGAGCTGTGAGAACGCCTCAAAGCTCTGGTAGTGACACATATTGATACAGTTTTATACCACTTTTATATCATTTTGATATGACTTTTATATATTGGCATGCCCTTTTGATACAGTTTTATACCACTTTTATGTCCTTTTGTGATTTGATATCACTTTGATATCATTTTGATATACCTTTTATATATTGGTATGCCCGGTCATGTCCAAAAGACGTATACTACACGGCCGGGGGTCTTTTAATTATAATAGCAACGATAAAAAAATCAAGAATGACAAAATTTTAATCATTTTAAAAAGTTTTATACATTTTTCTTTATTTACAACACGTCAACTTACATTTTTAACAACCACTTAGGGACCGACAAGTTTGTGTGTAATTACAACAGCGTATACATAATTGTTTCATGTGCTTCGCTACAAAGGAGCGCACAACACTATCATTTTTTCTAAAATCACTCGGAAATTTTTTTAATACACTTTCAAAAGGTATTCCTTTAGCTATACAATGTAAGATATAGATGCAGTAATGGCCGCAGACCGAACTAGCGACGTCCTGGATTTGTCTGTTTAGATACCTTATAGTCTTAGAATTTTTGTATAAAAATTTTATAAATTCAGCAGGAAATAGCTCACTCGACGGCGATAATCCATAACTATCAAAAAATATAGATACGTCGTCAGGCTGTAATATAATTAAAAACCAGTGTCGCCCCCCGCTTATACGAATTGTCTGTATTTACAATGTAGGCCGCCCGGCGGTCGATGATTTTATTTTTAGGTAATAAATCGCATGGAAATACACCTTTAAATATGCGACGGGCGTGAAAGTCGGTTTTAATAACACGTGTAATTTCATAATTATTCATTTTTATTGAGAAGCATATAAAACTTCCCTTCTATTATTTATTTCAATAATGTTTTCATGAACTGAATACACAATCATGTTAATAGTGTTTACAATTCAGCTCTGAGATTTCCACTTTTTACTAGCGAGAAATGACCGCCGGGTTCTTGATCTGGCGATAAATAAAAAGCGAACAATGTGTAGCCGTTCAAAAATTCGGACCGGTCCGCGGATAAAGCGTTGTCAGCCTTATGCTTTCCCGAAATATGTACGAGCGACATATATTCTCGAACAGCTGATTCGTCTTGGAAATTAGGTTGAAATGGTCTTGCGGGTATCTGTTGCCCCCCCACCCCGTCCAAATATAAGGCCGCATAATTTGCATTATAACGTTTGAAGTACAAGAATTTCTTTTTTGGTAATGACCTGAAAATTACGCATTGTCCACAAACGTTAGTATTACTGTTCTCGGTATGTTCCCCAGAAAAAGATTCTTGTTGTTAGATATGCGAACACATTTTCATACTTCTCTGAATAAGGGCTCTACGCCGCCATAAGAGCCGACAGCTTTCGGCGTGTAGTACTGTTTTCGCAATATCTCGGCAATACCTGTCATTTTATCAACATTTTTAAGCAGCGTCTATCAAACAATGCAACCCAACTGTTTATGCAATTTTAACTAATCAAGATAGTGGATTTATTGTAAAAAGAAAAAAGCGGACTACATTTTAACAGTTTATGTAAAACTAGTAAAAACATTACAAGACGTTGCGTACAAACGCATTTTATATACATTCAAAGTAAAAAAAAAAAAGTAAAACAACTAAAAACATTATAATGCGTTACATACAAATACATTTTATATACATTCAAAAGTGTAGCATCTTCAAAAGCTTCTAAAAAGAAACGTGTTTTACCGGGGTACATTTGCCGCGCCAACGTAATAATCTGTAAGTTATCACGAGGGTTCTTAAAAAGGACCATGTATTTAGTGTTTAAATTTATGGTTCAGCTTTTCTTACCCTGACAAAAGTAGTAAGAGTGTATATGTTTCTTCAAACTGTAAAGTGACAGGTACCTCTCCCCCTTTTATACAGATACCCCCGCCCCTTTTATATCGCTTGATATTAAGTTTATATCGCTTGATATTAAAATTTATAGTGTTTGATATTAAATTTATAGTGCTGGATATTAAATTTATAGTGCTTGATATTAATTTAATATAATAGCATTAAAAATCAAACGATGACAAATATAATTAGTTTTAAAAAGCTTTATTCATTTTCCTTATTTGCAACAGTCCCATAGGAACAGACACGTTTGATTGTAATTACAGCATCGTATACATAAGCGTTTCATGCGTTTTGTTACAAATGAGCGCACAATACGGTCATTTTTTCTAAAATCGTTAGTGAACATTTTTAACACATTTTCAAAATATATTCCTTTAGCGAGACATTGTAAGATATAGATACAGTAATGACCGCAGACCGTACTAACGGTGTCTTGTATTTGTCTGTTTTGACACCTTATACTTAGAATTTTTATATAAATACTGCATAAAGTCGCCAGGAAATATTTCATTTGCGGGTGATAAACCATAACTATCAAAAAAAATAGATATATCATTCGGGTATAATATAATTAAAACCCAATGCTTCCCCCGCTATTATGAATTATCCATATATACAATGTATGCCGCGGGCCTGTCGATGATTTTACCCCCCGGTAATAAATCGCACGGAAATACACCTTTAAATATGCACCTGGAGTTAATATCAGCTTTAATAACACAGGCAATTTCATAATTATTCATGTTTATTGAAAATCATATAATACCTCCCGCCGATTATTTATTTCAATAATATTTTCATGAACTGAATATACAATCATGTTAATTGTGTTCGCAATCGGTTCGGCAAATCTAATTTCAGCTCTCAGATTGCCAGTTTTTACTAGAGAGAAATGACCGCCAGGCTCTTGATCCGGCGATAAATCAAAAGCGAACAAAGTGTAACCGTTCAAAAACTCGTGCCGGTCGACGTATAAAGCGTTGTCGGCCTTGTGTTTCCCCGAAATATGTACTAGTGACATTCATTCACGAACAGCTGATTCGTCTTGGAAGTTAGGTTGAAAAGGTTTTGCCGGTATCTGTTGACCATCCAAATATAAGGCTGCATAATTCACATTATGTGGTTGAAGCACAAAGGATTTCTTTGGTAACTCCCGGAAAATGATTCGTTATCCACAAACGCTAGTATTACTGTTTTTGGTAGGTTTCCGAGGAAAAGATTCTCGTGGTTAGATATGCGAGTACCGGTGGGTACGCTATACACTTTAAGCGACGCCCGATCGATCGTGTACTTTGCGTTAGCTGTTAACAGAGCGCGACTGTGACCGATTCTTACAGCGGGCGATAATTGTACTCTTTTGACAAACAGGGAAGCGTGCTGTATTTGGACTTTAAAATGGGGCGCCTCGGCCGACATAAGGCAGAAAGTGTCTTTGTTTCTGGTCAATTTTATCTTTAGATCTAAACCGTTCAGTATTAACTTCGGTTTATTAAATATATCGGCATAAATGGGGCCCATTAACTCCACACTTCTAGAGCGGGTGGAATACTGTGCTCTCTTGCTGAAACCGACATTACGCCCGTCGAGAACCCGGTCATCATGATGTCCCGCTGTGTCTTTATAGAATAAACCGGCTGTAAATTAGGACGCTAAAGTTTGTGAATTATAATTTATTAGGGCCTCTATATACGCTCTATACGTATAAAGGTTGTCGCTTCTTGAAATCAACGTGTCGCCGAGCGTTATATCCAGTTGATTAAAAAGACTCGCTATAGGGTAGTTAATAAGTGCAACACGGGATCCTTCTGGTATGGGTGTGTTATCAGGACTAACGATTCTGCAAACGACGTGTAACAATGTGTTATTAAGGTCGTAATAATATTCACCGTTGCCCGTGATGTAGAATTCCAAAGGTGCATTGTCAGTGATTGCGGCGATTGGCTGCACCTCTACATAAAGTGATTTTTCAATGCTTGTTTGTGTAGGCGGTATTTGAAAGATGTCCAACTCTGATTTGGCGTACTCAGCGGATGCGTCATGCACGAAAGCCATAGCGTCTGACTAGAAGATGTCGCTCGGTAAACGACTTCTTGTTTTCTGGCGGCGACATCTCTTAGGTGGTGCTACTTTATTCATAAAAGTTGGTAAGACAATGGCAGCGCGTTCACGTTTTCTTTTACGCGTTTTTTTACGTATTTGTACGACACCAGAGCCCTCCTGGCCCTGCGTCAACCTATTTATACGATCCATAAAGGCGGTCGATGCCGTAGTGACAACGTCTTTAGCGATGTTACGGGCATCTGTTTTCACGTGCGGCTTTACAAGCTCCACGCCTTTCTTAAATAGGGGAACGACACGACGGAACAGACCCCGAAATAACCCGGCGAGGCCATAACCATGCATGAATTCGGTACCGTGAAATCCATTCAAACCATGACCGGCTTGCATTATGTAATAATGCGTATATGCGTCCGGGTCACCGTACACTCTTTGGGACAACATTTTAGTGCATCGTCACATCGCGCAGTCTAAAGTGTAATCGCACAATAGTCTTACCGTACTTGAATTTAACAGGTTTAGCCTGATCTGTGAGTATTGATATTGTAACTGTGTCAAAATGATGTTTACAAACAGGTACAGTGGGGGAAATAATTATTTGACCCCTCACTGATTTTGTAAGTTTGTCCAATGACAAAGAAATGAAAAGTCTCAGAACAGTATCATTTCAATGGTAGGTTTATTGTAACAGTGGCAGATAGCACATCAAAAGGAAAATCTAAAAAATAACTTTAAATAAAAGATAGCAACTGATTTGCATTTCATTGAGTGAAATAAGTATTTGAACCCCTACCAACCATTAAGAGTTCTGGCTCCCACAGAGTGGTTAGACACTTCTACTCAATTAGTCACCCTCATTAAGGACACCTGTCTTAACTAGTCACCTGTATAAAAGACACCTGTCCACAGAATCAATCAATCAAGCAGACTCCAAACTCTCCAACATGGGAAAGACCAAAGAGCTGTCCAAGGATGTCAGAGACAAAATTGTAGACCTGCACAAGGCTGGAATGGGCTACAAAACCATTAGCAAGAAGCTGGGAGAGAAGGTGACAACTGTTGGTGCGATTGTTCGAAAATGGAAGGAGCACAAAATGACCATCAATCGACCTCGCTCTGGGGCTCCACGCAAGATCTCACCTCGTGGGGTGTCAATGGTTCTGAGAAAGGTGAAAAAGCATCCTAGAACTACACGGGAGGAGTTAGTTAATGACCTCAAATTAGCAGGGACCACAGTCACCAAGAAAACCATTGGAAACACATTACACCGCAATGGATTAAAATCCTGCAGGGCTCGCAAGGTCCCCCTGCTCAGGAAGGCACATGTGCAGGCCCGTCTGAAGTTTGCCAATGAACACCTGAATGATTCAGAGAGTGACTGGGAGAAGGTGCTGTGGTCTGATGAGACCAAAATAGAGCTCTTTGGCATTAACTCAACTCGCTGTGTTTGGAGGAAGAAAAATGCTGCCTATGACCCCCAAAACACCGTCCCCACCGTCAAGCATGGGGGTGGAAACATTTTGCTTTGGGGGTGTTTTTCTGCTAAGGGCACAGGACAACTTATTCGCATAAACGGGAAAATGGACGGAGCCATGTATCGTGAAATCCTGAGCGACAACCTCCTTCCCTCTGCCAGGAAACTGAAAATGGGTCGTGAATGGGTGTTCCAGCACGACAATGACCCAAAACATACAGCAAAGGCAACAAAGGAGTGGCTCAAGAAGAAGCACATTAAGGTCATGGAGTGGCCTAGTCAGTCTCCGGACCTTAATCCAATCGAAAACCTATGGAGGGAGCTCAAGCTCAGAGTTGCACAGAGACAGCCTCGAAAACCTTAGGGATTTAGAGATGATCTGCAAAGAGGAGTGGACCAACATTCCTCCTAAAATGTGCGCAAACTTGGTCATCAATTACAAGAAACGTTTGACCTCTGTGCTTGCAAACAAGGGTTTTTCCACCAAGTATTAAGTCTTTTTTTTTGTTAGAGGGTTCAAATACTTATTTCACTCAATGAAATGCAAATCAGTTGCTATCTTTTATTTAAAGTTATTTTTTCGATTTTCCTTTTGATGTGCTATCTGCCACTGTTACAATAAACCTACCATTGAAATGATACTGTTCTGAGACTTTTCATTTCTTTGTCATTGGACAAACTTACAAAATCAGTGAGGGGTCAAATAATTATTTCCCCCACTGTATATAGTCCGGCCAGTGATACTTTTGCGTGACTATGTCACCATTTTTACCGCCTAACTCGACAGTTCTTAAAAGTTGTACGTAACTATCGCCAACAAGTTGATGTTGTACGATATCTGTACAAACAAACATTGTATAAAAACCGGCTTTAATATCGGGATAAATTTTTTTCTCTTTTGATCAAACTAGAGCTAGCCCCTTTATACCACCAGCATTATGTTCTAAAACAGGTAAGCCGGGTCATTTGTAGCGGAGAGTGATGTGCTCGGTGTCTACATTCTTGAGCGCCGGCACTTGCGAATACCCGGCAGCCCCAAAATATTCCCCAACTTCACACAAGGCATGAACTTGTATAATGGTGAATTCATTACATAAACAGTTCTGTCAATATCGTCGTATCTTAGACGCAGGTGCTCGGGAGGTATTTGTATAGATTCAAGTTTGCTATTAATGGCTTTGACGAGCTCGTGCATGTTGGAATAATAACCCAATTTAACAAAAAGCTCGCTGATCAGCTCATCGCGCTGCGAGATGTAGAATACACCATCTCCGGGGCCAAATGTCTCCCACGTATGTGGATACGGAATCTCCACTAAAGCCACTTCATAAGGGCCGCGAAGATGGACCACTTTTGCTAACTTAGTGGTGTAATCGGCGATGCTGTTTCGGGATAAAGTTTGGCGGAGGCGTTGCAGGGCAGCGTGATAAAAAACGATCCGTCCTCCATAGTTTACAGAAGCATCTACTGTTTTTCAGGCACCCAAGAGTTAAAATTGTCAGGGTATCCTATCCACTTTACAAAACACAACGTTTTACCCCAAACTTTCTTCTTTTTCAGTATTTTTTCTATCCTGTAAACCCGTAGCTTGTCGAGAGTTACTTTTTGGACTTCCTCCGGGTAGAACGAGCCTTCAATGAACTCATCGGACAGGTCTTTCAACTTATAAAGGGGTCTGAGGCCCCTAGTGTTTACAGCATAAATTTTTAATATCTCGTCCGTATAGGTTTGTTCATACCCCTTTGTGAAAACCACCTTAAAACGCACAATTCGTACGTGATCACCTATATTTAATACTGGTTTAACTTTTTTAATAGTAGCGTAATACCCGTAGATATTTTTCCAAACGGCTAAAGAGTTCTCTTTTGTCACATCGACGGGGCGCCGCCTTATAGTTCTGTGGTATGTGTGGTTATAACTATAGACCAGGTCTTGTAACTTGTCGATGTACCTGTACGTGTTTTGTTCTCTAAGATAGAGCCACATTTTAGTTTTCAGCGTTCTATTAAAACGTTCGACCAACGCTGCCTTAACAGCATTTGTAGTTAAAAAATGATGTATTTTATAGGTTTCACAAAGACGCCTCATAGGTTTGTTTATAAACTCACGGCCCCGATCAGTCTGTAGCTTTCTGGGGGTTCGACCGCTTAACTTAAATATCTGATCAAAAGCGGAAGCCACTGTAGCGCCGGACTTATTTGAAAGGCCCGACACCCAAGCATATTTAGATATTTATATATATATAGAATATCAACGACCGTCAGCAGGTATTTTACACCATTATTTTCTTTAGAAAAATCCATCATCGACACAAGATCTGCCTGCCATTGATCATCTATATCAGACACCATAACCTTGTTTCTTGTAAAGGATTTTTTAACAGGTTTGTACAATGTGTAAGAGTCTTTTCTTATTCCAAATTTCCGGACTTCTCTGAATAGGGATTCTACACCCCCATAAGAGCCGACAGCTTTTAGCGTGTAGTACTGTTTTCTCAATATTTTGCTATTTGCAGGCATTTTAGCAGTGTTTTAAACAGCGTCTACTCAACAACACGTCCTAACTGTTTATACAATTTTAAATAATCAAGCTATTATATTTATTGTAAAAAGAAAAAACTGACTACATTTTATTTAAAAACAGTATATGTATAGTAAATAAAACATTATAAGACATTACACACAAAGAAATTTTATATACATGCAAAGTAAAAATGTATGTAAAACAAATAAAAACATTATAAGGTGTTTAATACAAAGAAAGTTTATATACAATCGCCAAAGTAAGAAAATTTACAACGTTAACCAAGCAGCTTGCAACAAATGCGGGAGCCTCTTTTTAGGTAGTAATGAGCCACGCGTCGACACAGTAGGCGATGTTAATTACACCTGCGGTGTAAAAGGGCTTCGAGCCTCGCCGAAAGGGCTCACTCAGCGACCGCTTTTTCAAATTATCGAAAAGTTCTCTTGTTCTTGTATTACCAATAACCGTTGACAGCTGTGCGATAGTCTCCATAAAATAGTCCCAACCGTGAGGTTTAATCTTAAGCAACCCATGACTCTGGGTAGCTGTTCGAATCAGGTCAATAATGTTGGAACCGGGTACAGTTTGTTCTTTGTAAATTTATTCACCCATAGCGTTCCAGTACGGCCTATTACCCGAGCGGTACAGTTTACTTAACAATAGTACTGCATTTTTTCTATAACGTGTATTAATACTGTCAAGTATCTCGTTAGTATCTGTGCTGATTGAGGTTGCATTTGACAATTGTTGATCGGTTTGCGGCTGTGTAATCAGGGTTATAGCCGATATTTCTTTACCGGACTGTTTGTTGAGCATTACGTACCTCTGTAACACGGCTGTGTATCTCTTAATTTTTTCATCATCTGAAAGGTCATTTCTGTGTAGTATTTCGCTAATCTCATCATCTAAGCGACGTATGGCGGTTTGGCGTATATCTGTTGCATCTACGGATGTTTTTTAAGCCTGTCCAATTCATTTTTGGAAACCAGGAACATTTTCTGGTGATCAATGGCAGGCAGATCTTGTGTCGATGATGGATTTTTCTAAAGAAAATAATGGTGTAAAATACCATTTCAGGTATTTTACACCATTATTTTCTTTAGAAAAATCCATCATCGACACAAGATCTGCCTGCCATTGATCATCTATATCAGACACCATAACCTTGTTTCTTGTAAAGGATTTTTTAACAGGTTTGTACAATGTGTAAGAGTCTTTTCTTATTCCAAATTTCCGGACTTCTCTGAATAGGGATTCTACACCCCCATAAGAGCCGACAGCTTTTAGCGTGTAGTACTGTTTTCTCAATATTTTGCTATTTGCAGGCATTTTAGCAGTGTTTTAAACAGCGTCTACTCAACAACACGTCCTAACTGTTTATACAATTTTAAATAATCAAGCTATTATATTTATTGTAAAAAGAAAAAACTGACTACATTTTATTTAAAAACAGTATATGTATAGTAAATAAAACATTATAAGACATTACACACAAAGAAATTTTATATACATGCAAAGTAAAAATGTATGTAAAACAAATAAAAACATTATAAGGTGTTTAATACAAAGAAAGTTTATATACAATCGCCAAAGTAAGAAAATTTACAACGTTAACCAAGCAGCTTGCAACAAATGCGGGAGCCTCTTTTTAGGTAGTAATGAGCCACGCGTCGACACAGTAGGCGATGTTAATTACACCTGCGGTGTAAAAGGGCTTCGAGCCTCGCCGAAAGGGCTCACTCAGCGACCGCTTTTTCAAATTATCGAAAAGTTCTCTTGTTCTTGTATTACCAATAACCGTTGACAGCTGTGCGATAGTCTCCATAAAATAGTCCCAACCGTGAGGTTTAATCTTAAGCAACCCATGACTCTGGGTAGCTGTTCGAATCAGGTCAATAATGTTGGAACCGGGTACAGTTTGTTCTTTGTAAATTTATTCACCCATAGCGTTCCAGTACGGCCTATTACCCGAGCGGTACAGTTTACTTAACAATAGTACTGCATTTTTTCTATAACGTGTATTAATACTGTCAAGTATCTCGTTAGTATCTGTGCTGATTGAGGTTGCATTTGACAATTGTTGATCGGTTTGCGGCTGTGTAATCAGGGTTATAGCCGATATTTCTTTACCGGACTGTTTGTTGAGCATTACGTACCTCTGTAACACGGCTGTGTATCTCTTAATTTTTTCATCATCTGAAAGGTCATTTCTGTGTAGTATTTCGCTAATCTCATCATCTAAGCGACGTATGGCGGTTTGGCGTATATCTGTTGCATCTACGGATGTTTTTTAAGCCTGTCCAATTCATTTTTGGAAACCAGGAACATTTTCTCGGCATACTGCATTATGAACCACCGGCTGTATTAGCTATCAGGCTAGTGATTAAAGGTATTGCAAAGCCGAGCAAAGCTCCTATAAAACCGCCGCTCGGGTTCACAATGCGCTTCTTTCCTTTAATGGAGTACTTATTATCGCTTAATTTCTTTATAGCCCTACGCCATTTTTTCAATATATTTTTTTGGCGCTCTTTAAGAGGGATCTTTCCTTTAAGGATATTGAGAGCGATCTCGCCAATAGCCGATATCAAATCATTACTGGCGTTACGTAATATTGATTTTCGGGCCTTCAGATTTGTTTTGACTAATGCTTTTAAAAGATCCCAATTAGGCCGGATCCTGTTCGACATCCTTACAGCACCAGCGACGCTAACAAGAATAACTGTAAAGATGTGAGATACCTCATTTTAGAGCTTCTTTTTGCACACATAAGCCACAGGCAGATCTGGTGGGAACAGACCGGTTCTGAGTCGTAGGTCCTCAGGCGTGTCAGATCTTAAATCTACAAGTAAATAGCCGTAAGGCTTGTGTGTAGCATCTTCAAAAGCTTCTAAAAAGAAACGTGTTTTACCGGGGTACATCTGCCGAGCCAACGTAATAACCTGTAATTTATCACGAGGGTTCTTAAAAAGGACCATGTACACTCTCCTAAAGAATTATTAGGAACACCTGTTCTATTTCTCCATCATGCCTTGTTACCACTGTGCAGGCTGGTGGTGGTGGTGTAATGGTGTGGGGGATGTTTTCTGGGCACACTTTAGGCCCCTTAGTGCCAATTGG
This sequence comes from Bufo bufo, assembly GCF_905171765.1. Classification (NCBI taxonomy): domain Eukaryota; kingdom Metazoa; phylum Chordata; class Amphibia; order Anura; family Bufonidae; genus Bufo; species Bufo bufo. Next base: position 7,737,893 of record NC_053390.1, read on the forward strand.
GCATCGTTTAAATGCCATGGGCTACCTGAACATTGTTTGTGACCATGTCCATCCCTTCATGACCACCATATACCCATCCTCTTATGGCTACTTCCAGCAGGATAATGCACCATGTCACAAAGCTCGAATCATTTCAAATTGGTTTCTTGAACATGACAATGAGTTCACTGTACTAAAATGGCCCCCACAGTCACCAGATCTCAACCCGATAGAGCATCTTTGGGATGTGGTGGAACAGGAGCTTCGTGCCCTGGATGTGCATCCCTCAAATCTCCATCAACTGCAAGATGCTATCCTATCAATATGGGCCAACATTTCTAAAGAATGCTATCAGCACCTTGTGGAATCAATGCCACGTAGAATTAAGGCAGTTCTGAAGGTGAGTGTATGTGCGGTGCTGGGTGAGCACAGGGAAAGCTGCCGCACTCACAATATGCCCACCTTAGTGAGGACACAGAGGCAGTGGAAAGCAATGGTGATGCACCAGTCGGCTCCCTGCTGATGACATCATCGCACCTGCTGGGCTGAGCTAGAGGCGCACAGGCCGAGGATCACTCCCAGGCTCTGCTGCCCAGTAGGCGCGATGACGTCCTGCTGCTGCAGAGGGCGGGATGTTCTCCAGTCATCGGGGGAACAGAATCAGGTAAGTGGTTTTATTTTATTAACAATAAGGTTCTCAAAACCATAAGAATGTTCTAAAGGGGCAACATTATTGTAAGGGGGAAATAACTACTGTGTCGGTACACTAAGGGGATATAACTACTGTGTGGGGACACTAAGGAGATATAACTACTGTGTGGGGACACTAAGGGTGTATAACTACTGTGTGGGTACACTAAAAGGATAGAACTACTGTGTGGGGGCACTAAGGAGACATAACTACTGTGTGGGGACACTAAGGAGATATAACTACTGTGTGGGGACACTAAGGGTGTATTACTACTGTGTGGGTACACTAAGGGGATATAACTACTGTGTGGGGGCACTAAGGAGACATAACTACTGTGTGGGGACAAAAAGGAGATATAACTACTGTGTGGGGACACTAAGGGTGTATTACTACTGTGTGGGGACACTAAGGGGATATAACTACTGTGTGGAGACACTAAGGAGACATAACTACTGTGTGGGGACACTAAGGGGGTATAACTACTGTGTGGGGAAACTAAGGAGATATAACTACTGTGTGGGGACACTAAGGGGATATAACTACTGTGTGGGGGCAGTAAGGAGACATAACTACTGTGTGGGGACACTCAGGAGATATAACTACTGTGTGGGGATATTAAGGGGATATAACTACTGTGTGGGGACACTAAGGGGACATAACTACTGTGTGGGGACACTAAGGGGACATAGCTACTGTGTCGGTACACTAAGGGGATATAACTACTGTGTGGGGGCACTAAGGAGACATAACTACTGTGTGGGGACACTAAAGAGATATAACTACTGTGTGGGGACACTAAGGGTGTATTACTACTGTGTGGGGACAGTAAGGGGATATAACTACTGTGTGGAGACACTAAGGAGACATAACTACTGTGTGGGGACACTAAGGAGATATAACTACTGTGTGGGGACACTAAGGGTGTATTACTACTGTGTGGGTACACTAAGGGGATATAACTACTGTGTGGGGGCACTAAGGAGACATAACTACTGTGTGGGGACACTAAGGAGATATAACTACTGTGTGGGGACACTAAGGGTGTATTACTACTGTATGGGGACACTAAGGGGATATTACTACTGTGTGGGGACAAAAAGGAGATATAACTACTGTGTGGGGACACTAAGGGTGTATTACTACTGTGTGGGGACACTAAGGGGATATAACTACTGTGTGGAGACACTAAGGAGACATAACTACTGTGTGGGGACACTAAGGGGGTATAACTACTGTGTGGGGAAACTAAGGAGATATAACTACTGTGTGGGGACACTAAGGGGATATAACTACTGTGTGGGGGCAGTAAGGAGACATAACTACTGTGTGGGGACACTCAGGAGATATAACTACTGTGTGGGGACATTAAGGGGATATAACTACTGTGTGGGGACACTAAGGGGACATAACTACTGTGTGGGGACACTAAGGGGACATAGCTACTGTGTGGGACACTAAGGGGACATAACTACTGTGTGGGGACACTAAGGGGATTAAACTACTGTGTGGGGACAGTAAGGAGACATAATTACTGTGTGGGGACACTCAGGAGATATAACTACTGTGTGGGGACATTAAGGGGATATAACTACTGTGTGGGGACACTAAGGGGACATAACTACTGTGTGGGGACAATAAGGGGACATGGCTACTGTGTGGGGACACTAAGGGGACATAACTACTGTGTGGGGACAGTAAGGGGATTAAACTACTGTGTGGGGACACTAAGGAGACATAACTACAGTGTGGGGACACTAAGGAGATATAAATACTGTGTGGTGACACTAAGGGGACATAACTACTGTGTGGGGACACTAAGGGGAAATAACTACTGTGTGGGGACACTAAAGAGACATAACTACTGTGTGGGGACACTAACGGGGTATAACTACTGTGTGGGGACATTAAGGCAATATGACTACTGTGTGGGGGCCCTACGCAGATATATAACTACTGTGTGGGGATATTAAGGGGATATGACTACTGTGTGGGGACACTAAGGGGATATAAATACTGTGTGGGGACATTAAGGGGATATGACTACTGTGTGGGGGCACTAAGGATATATAACTACTGTGTGGGGACACTAAGGAGATATAACTACTGTGTGGGGACACTAAGGGGACATAACTACTGTGTCGGGACACTAAGGAGAAATAACTACCGTGTGGGAACATTATGGGGATATGACTACTGTGTGGGGGCACTAAGGAGACATAACTACTGTGTGGGGACACTAAGCAGATATAACTACTGTGTGGGAACATTATGGGGATATAGCTTCTGTGTCAGTACACTAAGGAGACATAACTACTGTGTGGGGACACTAAGGGGACATAACTACTGTGTGGGGACAATAAGGGGACATAGCTACTGTGTGGGGACACTAAGGGGACATAACTACTGTGTGGGGACAGTAAGGGGATTAAACTACTGTGTGGGGACACTAAGGAGACATAACTACAGTGTGGGGACACTAAGGAGATATAAATACTGTGTGGTGACACTAAGGGGACATAACTACTGTGTGGGGACACTAAGGGGAAATAACTACTGTGTTGGGACACTAAAGAGACATAACTACTGTGTGGGGACACTAAGGGGACATAACTACTGTGTGGGGACACTAACGGGGTATAACTACTGTGTGGGGACATTAAGGCAATATGACTACTGTGTGGGGGCCCTACGCAGATATATAACTACTGTGTGGGGATATTAAGGGGATATGACTACTGTGTGGGGACACTAAGGGGATATAAATACTGTGTGGGGACATTAAGGGGAAATGACTACTGTGTGGGGGCACTAAGGATATATAACTACTGTGTGGGGACACTAAGGAGATATAACTACTGTGTGGGGACACTAAGGGGACATAACTACTGTGTGGGGACACTAAGGAGAAATAACTACCGTGTGGGGACATTATGGGGATATGACTACTGTGTGGGGGCACTAAGGAGACATAACTACTGTGTGGGGACACTAAGGAGATATAACTACTGTGTGGGAACATTATGGGGATATAGCTTCTGTGTCGGTACACTAAGGAGACATAACTACTGTGTGGGGACACTGAGGAGATATAACTACTGTGTGGGGACACTAAGGGGACATAGCTACTGTCGGTACACTAAGGGGATATAACTACTGTGTGGGGGCACTAAGGAGACATAACTACTGTGTGGGGACACTGAGGAGATATAACTACTGTGTGGGGACACTAAGGGTGTATTACTACTGTGTGGGGACAGTAAGGGGATATAACTACTGTGTGGAGACACTAAGGAGACATAACTACTGTGTGGGGACACTAAGGAGACATAACTACTGTGTGGGGACACTAAGGGGATATAACTACTGTGTGGGGGCACTAAGGAGACATAACTACTGTGTGGGGACACTAAGGAGACATAACTACTGTGTGGGGACACTAAGGGGATATAACTACTGTGTGGGGACACTAAGGAGATATAACTACTATGTGGGGACACTAAGGGGATATAACTACTGTGTGAGGGCACTAATGGGATTGGTCAGAGCGAGGAGAGGAGTAAGGAGCGCGGTTTAGCAAAAAAATGAATAAATTCTATTCTCCACAGGTCAGTACATTCTTCACAGCTGCTCCCAGTCTGCATCTACCTCAACAATTGGTTTGTCCCTGAAACTTTCCTGTCACAGAAATCCAGTCTTCTTCACAACTACACCCCCCTCACCAGGGAAGAAGCATTAGACATGAGGCTCCCTGATGAGCTCCGCCCACAGCACCGCCCCATGACATCATCACAGGTCCTTCTACCTCTCATCCTAGACTCTCCACTGATAAGCTCCGCCCATTACACTGATCACATGACAGTGACAGCTTCACAGGTCCTTCAACACCTATTATGAAATGCATTGCTGAGCCCCGTCGCTGCACTGATCACATGACATTGACGTCACCCCAGGTCCTTCGCCACCTATTATCTTTTCCACTACTGAGCCGCGCCCCCTGATCACATGACGGTGACGTCACTCCAGGTCCTTCAGCTCTGGCAGTGCAGCAGATACCGGGCAGGTCCTGGTCGGTAGTCAGGGCTCTTGTTCTCTCTGGTATCAGCCATTCCTCCAGCCTGCAGGTAAGATGAGCTGTGAGGAGACAGTGTGGTGGAGAGCTCAGACATGTCACCTCTGGAGATTCTCCTCCATTACACACAAGGAATCCTTCTCCGCTCCTCAGCTTAGTATGATGGGGGAGGAGTAGTGGGGATAGTGGGGGTTGTCATCATTCGCTGGCCCCTGACTGTCCTGGTGAGGGGCCCCTGCCTCCAGGAGGAGAATGAATGGAGCGGGGCCCGGCCTGAGCTCAGCTCTCTCCAGTCTCTTCTCTAGGAGTTCTGGACACAGCTGAGCACAGCCCAGAGGTGGGACCTGCATCTACCAGACATTTATCTCCTGTGGAGCCACCAGAGATCTCCATGTTGGGGCCCCTGGAATCCATGTGGTGGGGGCTCTGAGAAGCGGGGCCCCTCCAGGCTCAGGAAGTGCGGTTCTGGAGGTGACATCTGGTCTTGTCCCCTGGATGATTTCCTCTCCTCTTCTCATAAAGGCGCCTGCAGTACTAGAAGCCTCCAGCTCCTCCAGTTCTCTCCTCTTCTCCTGAATGACCACCAAGGATGGACAGGAAGGAGATCAGCAGAAGAATATTAGACCTCACCTTGGAGATCATCTCCCTGCTGAGCGGAGAGGTAAACTTTTCTAGATTTCTCTCCTCTTTATTGTATTCTGTAACAAGTCAGACATCGGGAAGGAGAATCCCTCATAGGAAGTGATGGGAAGAGTCCAGGGTCCTGGAGAACGGCCTCCAGACCTTCCAAGTGATGGAGAACCTGAAGATCAGCCCCCAATATGGTGAGTGATGTGTCATGTGACCAGTGACCAATAGTCATGTTGTAGGAGCCATGAGGAGGTAAGTAGGCACGTTGTACCAGGAGGAGAGGGCCGGAGGAGAGCACATGGCCCCTGAAGGGTTTATTCCCTAAGTGTCTCTCTCCATCCACAGGAGTACACAATAGTGAAGAAGACATCGGGGGACGGTGTGACTCCCATCATCCATCTCCAGGAGTCAGGAGGGCAGAGCAGGACCCCTCCCCCCATCACAGAGCCTCCCCCTCACCCCCTGATACATGAGCAGAAGATCCTAGAACTCACCCACAAGATGATGGAGCTGCTGACTGGAGAGGTGACACTGCTGGGAATGCTGGGAAATTCTCCAGTAACAGCACTGGAGGGGTCTGGGTGATGACGGTGTCATTGTGTTGTCAGGTTCCTATAAGGTGTCAGGACGTCACTGTCTATTTCTCCATGGAGGAGTGGGAGTATATAGAAGGACACAAGGACCTGTACAAGGAGGCCATGATGGAGGAGCACCAGCCTCTTATATCACAGGGTAAGAGCTGTCATGTGCAGTGTATACACGTGTGTGCAGTGACATGTAATGGAGGAGCACCAGCCTCTTATATCACAAGGTAAGAGCCATCATGTGCAGTGTATACACGTGTGTGCAGTGACATGTAATGGAGGAGCACCAGCCTCTTATATCACAAGGTAAGAGCCGTCATGTGCAGTGTATACACGTGTGTGCAGTGACATGTAATGGAGGAGCACCAGCCTCTTATAACACAAGGTAGGAGCCGTCATGTGCAGTGTATACACGTGTGTGCAGTGACATGTAATGGAGGAACACCAGCCTCTTATATCACAAGGTAAGAGCCGTCATGTGCAGTGTGTACACGTGTGTGCAGTGATATGTAATGGAGGAGCTCCAGCCTCTTATATCACAAGGTAAGAGCCGTCATGTGCAGCGTATACACGTGTGTGCAGTGACATGTAATGGAGGAGCACCAGCCTCTTATATCACAAGGTAAGAGCCGTCATGTGCAGTGTATACACGTGTGTGCAGTGACATGTAATGGAGGAGCACCAGCCTCTTATATCACAAGGTAAGAGCCGTCATGTGCAGTGTGTACACGTGTGTGCAGTGACATGTAATGGAGGAGCACCAGCCTCTTATATCACAAGGTAAGAGCCGTCATGTGCAGTGTATACACGTGTGTGCAGTGACATGTAATGGAGGAGCACCAGCCTCTTATATCACAGGGTAAGAGCCGTCATGTGCAGTGTATACACGTGTGTGCAGTGACATGTAATGGAGGAGCACCAGCCTCTTATATCACAGGGTAAGAGCCGTCATGTGCAGTGTATACACGTGTGTGCAGTGACATGTAATGGAGGAGCACCAGCCTCTTATATCACAAGGTAAGAGCCGTCATGTGCAGTGTATACACGTGTGTGCAGTGAGATGTAATGGAGGAGCACCAGCCTCTTATATCACAAGGTAAGAGCCGTCATGTGCAGTGTATACACGTGTGTGCAGTGAGATGTAATGGAGGAGCACCAGCCTCTTATATCACAAGGTAAGAGCCGTCATGTGCAGTGTATACACGTGTGTGCAGTGACATGTAATGGAGGAGCCCCAGCCTCTTATATCACACGGTAAGAGCCGTCATGTGCAGTGTATACACGTGTGTGCAGTGACATGTGATGGAGGAGCACCAGCCTCTTTTATCACAAGGTAAGAGCCGTCTTGTGCAGTGTGTACACGTGTGTGCAGTGACATGTAATGGAGGAGCACCAGCCTCTTATATCACAGGGTAAGAGCCGTCATGTGCAGTGTATACACGTGTGTGTAGTGATATGTAATGGAGGAGCACCAGCCTCTTATATCACAGGGTAAGAGCAGTCATGTGCAGTGTATACACGTGTGTGCAGTGACATGTAATGGAGGAGCACCAGCCTCTTATATCACAGGGTAAGAGCAGTCATGTGCAGTGTATACACGTGTATGCAGTGACATGTAATGGAGGAGCACCAGCCTCTTATATCACAAGGTAAGAGCCGTCATGTGCAGTGTGTACACGTGTGTGCAGTGACATGTAATGGAGGAGCTCCACAGTTCCTTCTCACATTACAGTAGAGGCTCCGTGTTCATTATATGTCAGTCATGTCCATAAGGCTCCATTCACATGATGGTAGCGTGTCCTTCTGGCCTCCTCTGGGCCGGTATAGTAGACTACACTGCTCTATCAGAGACGTCCCGTAAAGTCTGTATTCTGCAGTGTATACATTTGTCAGGATTGTAAGTTTCCGCCATATGGAGACAGCGC